>NC_090034.1:98713499-99013499 GCF_037176765.1 Anolis sagrei
GCTGTGGATGTTTAAATATGTGAAAGGGTGTCATAAGGAAGAGGAAGCAGATTTCTTTGTCGTGCCCTGGAAACAAGGAGCCGGAGCTATGGGTTCATTGACAGGAAAGGAGATCCCACCTGGATATTAGGAAGAACTTCCTGACTGTAAGAGCTGTTCAGCAGTAGAACTCTCTGCCTCAGCGTCTGGTAGAATCTCCATCCTCAGAGCCTTTTAAGCAGAGGCCGGATGGCCATCCGACAGGGGTGCTTTGATAGTGCTTTTCCTGCATGGCAGAAGGGGATTGGACTGGATGGGGCCTTTTCCAACTATGTGATTATCCTATGATGATTCTCCGCAGCAAGGTTGTGGCTTTCCTCCTGGCATATAAATACACCTGCCTGCTCTGCTCTGACCTACCAACCTGTGGTCAAAAGCAGCCTTTGTGTGTGAGAGCCTCCACATGCAAACCCATTGGGGCACACAGATGCTTTTGTGCCGAGCCTGAGACTGAAGGAGACCCAGCGACTCAGCCAGGGCAATGTCCCTGGAAAATGTGTGTCACGCAGTTTTCCCTAAGTGCAGCCGCAAACAGAACTCACATGTCGGTGCATGGATTTCCTTACTAGGCTTCCAGCATCAGAACTGGAATAAGAGGAGAGAACAGCTTAAACTCTAGGCTTTTGTGGGAACAGTGGAACTGGCTTGGAAGAGGATAACCGAGGACACGTCTAGACTGTAGAATTAATACAGTTCGATACCTCTTTTAAGTGCCATGGGACAATGGAATCTTGGGAGTTGGAGTCTGGAGAGGCAGAGGAGGCTAAAAACCTTGTATAATTGCAACTCATGAGCCATGGCTGTTAAAGCGTTTTCAAACTGCATTAATACTACATTGTAGATGTACCCTGGAACTTGAAACAGCTTGGTGTTGGGGATCCTCAGTGTAATTGTCTTAGGAATCCCCATCAATGGGAGTATAGTGACAGAGAAGCACTCTGCACATGCCCATGAGTTATTGCCTTGATACTGGAGTCACCTATTCCAGGGCCAAGCTGAATCTAGTCTACTGCACTTACACACTTTTCAAACTGCATTAATTGTACAATGTAAATGCACCCTGAAACTCAAAACATTGTGGTGTTGGGGATCCTTTCCCCTTATCCTCCAGGGGACAGCCCCACATTTCCAACTATCCAACTATCTTTACTCAAAAAGAAATGTTTGTGCCAGGACCTCAGTGCCTCCTTCCTTAGGCGATCCCTCGTTGTCCTAGTAGGATAGTCTTCCAGGATCAGTACGATGGGTCTGTAGGTGACTGTGGAGCCCTATTCTTCATCTGCATTGGCTTGACGCACCTTCCTCTTGGCATGTTTCTCTCTTTCGCTCTCCATTCATGCTTCTTCTAATTCTACTGCACTACTGGTCACAGCTGACCTCCAGCTGGAGCACTCAAGGGCCAGGGCTTCCCAGTTCTCAGTGTCTATGCCAGAGTTTTTAAGGTTGACTTTGAGCCCATCTTTAAATCTCTTTTCCTGCCCACCAACATTCTGTTTTCCATTCTTGAGTTCAGAGTAGAGCAACTGCTTTGGGAGACGGTAGTCAGGCATCCGGACAATGTGGCCAGTCCAGCGGAGGTGATGGCGGAGGACCATCGCTTCAGTGCCGGCAGTGTTTGCTTCTTCCAGCACGCTGACATTTGTCCACTTGTCTTCCCAAAAGATTTGTAGGATTTTCCGGAGGCAGCGCTGATGGAATCGTTCCAGGAGTTGCATGTGACATCTGTAGACAGTCCACGTCTCGCAGGCGTATAGCAGGGTTGGGAGGACAATAGCTTTATAAAAAAGCACCTTGGTTTCCCTACGGATGTCCTGGTCCTCAAAAACTCTCTGCTTTATTTGAAAAAAAGCTGCACTCACAGAGCTCAGGCGGTGTTGTATTTCAGAGTCAATGTTGACTTTTGTGGAGAGGTGCAATTGTCTTAGGAGTTCCCACAATGGGAGTATAGTGACAGAGAAGCACTCTGCACGTGCCCATGGGTAATTGTCTTGATACTGGAGTCACCTATTCCAGGGCCAAGCTGAATCTAGTCTACTGCAGCCACAAACTTTTCAAACTGCATTAATTATACAATGTAGATGCATCCTGGAACTCGAAACAGTTCAGGATCCTTTCCCCTTCTCTTCAAGCTAACAATCCCACATTTCCAACTATCCAATTATCTTTAGTCAAGGAGAAATGTTTGTGCCTGGGCCTTGGTGCAATTGTCTTAGGAGTCCCCAGCAATGGGAGTATTGTGACAGAGAAGCACTCTGCACATGCCCATGAGTAATTGTCTTGACACTGGAGTCACATGTTCCAAGGCCGAGCTGAATCTAGTCTAATGCACCCACAAACAGTGCCTATGGACCCCTGAATTCTGGCTCTCGCCTCTTTTGCGATCACTGCAGGGTTCTCCTCCCCTTCCATGTGTGTTTCCTACAGACGCAAACTGGGAATCCTCCGATGCTCTTAATTCGCGAGACGTGCTTGGCAGGCACACCCTTTTCCTTAGCAGCAGCGTAAATAGAATAATCCCAGATGCGTGGTCGCTGGCTGCGATTACTCAACGGGAGAGAAAGTCACTCTGTCCATGCTCAAAGCCACTTTTGAAAAAGAAAAAATCCTTATTCGGATTTAAGAGTAAGAATGAGCCACATCCCTTAATGTTTCGGCGTGAGTCATTGCCTGGAGTGTGCCAATGCGGTGGTTTGACACAGCCAGGCCTGTTGATAGCTCTCCTTTAGAGGGAGAAAAGTGTTGCTCCTTTGCTTTGGAAAAGTTGGAAATGGTGAAAGGAGGTGAACCCCAGATAGTGACTCATACAGGGATTTAACATTTGAGTTGTTAGATTAGGAATTAGAAGTAGTCATATCTATGGTGAGGAATACCAAGAAGAGAAATTTACAAAGAGATGCTCATTGGCTCTTATTATGATTTATTCCTTTATTGTCTTTATAATCCAGCAAGAACCAGGCAGAATGCAAAGCCCCCCTCACACTTGGTTTTTCCTTTATGTTCACAACAACTCTGCGATTAAGGCATTTTTCCCTCAAACTTCCTAATGCTGCAACCCCTTAATATAATTCTTCATGTTGTGGTGACCCTCAACCATAACATTATTTTCATTACCATTTTATAATTGTAATTTTGCTACTGTTTTGTAAATATCTGATATGCAGGATGTATTTTCATTCACTGGACCAAATTTGGCACAAACATCCGATACACCCACATTTGAATACTGGTGGGGTAGGTGGGGGGGTTGATTTGTCATTTGAGAGTTGTTGCTACTGGGATTTAATAGTTCACCTACAATCAAAGATCATTCTGAACTCCACCAACGATGGAATTGAACCAAACTTGGCACCCAGAACTCCCATGACCTCCAGGGGCAAACCAAGAATGAGCAACTTGGAAGTCCCTGAATAGACTCAGAAGCGGAGTGGGCAGATCAAAAGACAACTTGGCAACATGGCACTACCTAAAAGAATCCCAAACTTTGTGTGACTGTGGAGCAGAACAGACAACTCCGCATCTGTATGCTTGTCCACTGTGCCCTGCCTCATGTACAGAGGAGGAAGTGTGGGAGGCTACATACAATGCCGTTGCCTGTTTTTGGTCAAAAGATATCTAGCTGCCTGCACGCATTCTATCTTTATCAGTATTATACTAATTTATGCAATGTTTTTGATATGAAATAAATAAAATAAACCAACAGAAAATACTGGAAGAGTTTGGTAGGCATTGACCTTGAATTTTGGAATTATAGTTCACCTACATCCAGAGAGCACTGTGGAGACAAAAAATGATAGATCTGGACCAAATTTGGAACGAATACTCAATATGCCCAAATGTGAACACTGGTGGGGAAAATAGACCTTGAGATTTGGGAGTTGTAGTTCCTGGGATTTATAGTTCACTGACAATCAAAGAGCATTCTGAACTCCACCAACAAAGGAATTGAACCAAACTTGGCACATAGAACTCCCATAACCAACAGAAAATACTGGAAGGTTTGGTGGGCATTGGCCTTGAGTTTTGGAGTTCTAGTTCACCTACATCCAGAGAGCAGTGTGGACTCCAACAATGATAGATCTGGACTAAGTTTGTCACAGATACTCAATATGCCAAAATATGAACACTGGTGGAGTTTGGGGAAAATAGACCTTGACATTTGGAAGTTGTAGTTGCTGGGATTTATAGTTGACCTACAATCAAAGAACATTCCGAACCCCACCAATGATAGAATTAGGCCAAACTTCCCACACAGAACCTCTATGACCTACAGAAAATACTGTGTTTTCTGATGGTCTTTGGTGACCCCTCTGACATCCCCTCTGACATCCCCTCATGCGGCATTAGGAAGGTTGAGAAAAAAATGCCATAATTGCAGAGTTGTGAACGTAAAGGAAAAACCGTGGTCCTGACTCCCAGGCTGAGAAACACTGGATTAAGGCAATGCAGCGGTTTGTTTTTGTTTGTGTCTACTGGGAAAAGCAAGATTCTCCCTCTCCTTCCTCCTGATTTAATAGAATTCAAATGTCTTGGGCTTGTTAAACTCAGTTTACGGCAATGGATGTGGGCTGAGAACAAAGGGGGAAAGGAGAGAAAAATAGGGACATGTTGTAGGATTAACTGAGACTTTTCCTGCCAAAATGGGGCAGTAGAAACGTATGCTCGAAGGATTAAAATCTTCTCTCTCCAGTCCCAATCTCAAGTGTTATAATCCAACAAGAACAAAACAGAATTCAAAGCTGTCCTCTCACTTGGTTCTTACTTTACGTTCGTAACAACTCTGTGATTAAGCAATGCAGCAGTTTGCTTTTGCTTGTGTTTACTGGGAAAAGCAAGATTCTACCTCCTGAGTTAATAGAAGAGACACATCTTGTGCTTGTTGAACTTTACAGCAATAGATGTGGGCTGAGAACAAAGGGGGAAAGGAGAGAGAAACAGGGACATGTTGGGAAAGTGGGATGACTGAGGATTAACTGGGAATTTTCCTGCCAAACTGGGGCAGCTGAAACGTATACTCAGAGGAATGAAATCTTCCCTTTCCAGTCCCACTCTCAAGAGTTTTCTCAGTTTGGGAAACCAGTCCTTTGTTGCCAACTCCTTCCTTAATTTGCTTCTGCAATTGCTTGCTATTTGCCTTCTGAAAGCATTTTTTTTTTCACAACAGCAAGAAACTAGCTGTATGTGTGCACAAAGCAGAGGGGGAGGCACAGAGAAGGGAGGCCAGTCCAACTTTGGGGTGAGTAATTCCCAAAGCTTTCCCCACCCTGGCCCTGGGAGAATTACATCAGTGTTTGTTTGCAAGCTCGCTCTGGGCCTTGGGAAGGATTTATGGCAGGGATAGGAACACAAGCCACAGTGTTGGGGGGAGAAAGCCAGCCGCAAGCGTTTGCAACTCTGCTGCAGGCGCCTGGTAGGGCCGTGGAAAGAGACAGGATTCATGGTCAGGAGAGTAGGCAAAATACTCTCCCAATCCTTTAATAGTTCAGGGTTTTGGCCTGAACTATAAAGGAGCTCTCCAATGTGCTGATTTATTTCACTCAGGATTAACATTCAGCACTTTCATAGAGTTGGAAATGACCCCACAGGTTATCCAGTCCCACCCCATACTGAAATACACAGTCTAAGCCAGTCGTTCTCAACCTTCCTAATGCCTAACCCCTTCATACAGGTCCTCACTTTGTGGTGACCCCCAACCATAATATTATTTTCGTTGCTACTTCACAACTGTAATTTTGCTGCTGTTATGAATGGTAATCTAAATATCTGATATGCAGGATGTATTTTCAGTCACTGGACCAAATTTGGCACAAATACCCAATACTCCCAAATTTAATACTGGTGAGGTTGGGGGTGATTGATTTGATCATTTGGTAATGCTGGAGTTGCTGGGATTTATAGTTCACCTAAAATCAAAGAGCCTTCTGAATTCCAGCAATGATGGAACTGAATCAAACTGGGCACACAGAATTCCCATGACCAAGAGAAAATACTGGGAAGGTCTGGTGGACATTGACCTTGAGTTTTTTGGAGTTGTAGTTCACCTACATCCAGAGAACACTGTGGACTCAAGCAATGATGGATCTGGTTCAAACTTGGCACAAATACTCAATATGCCCAAATGTGAACACTGGTAGAGTTTGGAGAAAATAGGCCTTGCCATTTGGGAGTTGTAATTGTTGGGATTTATAGTTCACCCACAATAAAATAGCATTCTGAACCCTACCGGTAGAATTGGACCAAACTTTCCACATAGAACCCCCATGACCAACAAAAAAATACTATGTTTTCTGATGGTCTTTGGCGACCCCTCTGACACCCCCTCGCGACCCCCATGGGGGTCCCGACCCCCAGGTTGAGAAATACTGGTCTAAGCACTCCCAACAGATGGCCATCCAGATTCTGTTTCAAAACCTCTAAAGAAGGGATCTCTATCACACTCCAAGTCAGCATATTCAATTGTCAAAAAACTCTTACTGTTAGGAATATTATTTCTAATATTCAGGTAGAATATCTTTTTCCATAGTTTGAACTCATTGCCGCATTGTGTCCATATTTCTAGAGCAGCAGAATGCCTGTTCCATACTTGATATGACATCCTGATGACATCCTAAAGACATGATGGCAACAGTCTTGGACAGCAATGGCTCCCAAAGTGACCCATTTAAGATGGAATAGGGTGTCAAACAGGGATGTGTTATTGCCCCAACTTTATTCTCCATCTTCATTGCTATGATACTTCATCTTGTTGATGGGAAGCTTTCCACCGGAGTGGAAATCATCTATCGGACAGATGGCAAGCTAACTAACCTCAGCAGACTGAAAGCCAAAACCAAGGTTACAACAACATCTGTTATAGAACTCCAGTATACTGATGACAACGTTCTCTGTGCGCACTCAGAAGAAGATCTACAAGCCACTCTAAACACCTTTGCAGAAGCATATGAGAAGCTCAGCCTGTCATTGAACATTGAGAACACCAAAGTGCTGTTTCAGCAGTCACCAGCCAACCCCTCTCCAATGCCAGAGATACAGCATAATGGTGTAACATTAAAAAATGTTGACCATTTCTGCTACCTTGGCAGCCATCTCTCCACCAAAGTCAACATCGACACCGAAATACAACACTGCCTGAGCTCTGCGAGTGCAGCATTTTTCCGAAGCAAGCAGAGAGTGTTTGAGGACCATGACATCCGTAGGGATACCAAGGTTCTTGTCTATAAAGCTATTGTCCTCCCAACCCTGCTATACGCCTGCGAGACGTGGACAGTCTACAGACGTCACATGCAACTCCTGGAACGATTCCATCTGCGCTGCCTCCGGAAAATCCTGCAATTTCCTTGGGAAGACAAGCAGACAATTGTCAGCGTGCTGGAAGAAGCAAAGACCACCAGCACTGAAGCAATGGTCCTCCGCCATCAACTCTGCTGGACGGGCCACATTGTCTGGACTCCGAACTCAAGAACAGAAAACGGAATATTGGAGGACAGGAAAAGAGATTTAAAGATGGGACCTTGAGTTTTGAAGTTGCAGTTCACCTACATCCACAGAGCACTGTGGACTCAAACAATGATGGATCTAGACCAAACTTGGCATGAATCCTCAATATGCCCAAATGTGAACACTGGTGGGCTTTGGGGAAAATAGACATTGACCTTTGGGAGTTGTAGTTGCTGGGATTTATAGTTCACCTACAATCAAATAGCATTCTGAACTCTACCAACAATGGAATTGAACCAAATTTGGCACATAGAACTCCCATGAGCAACAGAAGATACTGGAAAGGGTTTGGTGAGCATTGACCTTGAGTTTTGGAGTTATAGTTCACCAACATCCAGAGAGCTCTGTGGACTCAAACCATGATGGATCAGGACCAAAGTTGGCATGGATACTCAATATGCCCAAATGTGAACACTGGTGGACTTTGGGGAAAATAGACCTTGACATTTGGGAATTGTAGTTGCTGGGATTTATAGTTCACCTACAATCAAAGAGCATTTTGAACGCCACCAACGATAGAATCGGACCAAACTTCTCACACTGAACCCCCATGACCAACAGAGAATAGATACATTCTGTCATACAGAAGACATGGGGGAAGGGAAACTGTTCCTCATTGAGGACTTGAGATTTGGGCAGCATGGGGTTGAATTCCAGCGATACATATCAGGAATAATCCAAGGAAATACCATCCTTTTGACTTAATAGATGACAAAATGAAATCTTCTTGAACTTGATGGACTCCATCCTTGGCTATGCGGTTCAATGCTTTCTGAAATGCTGCCTGATTCCTACCTGTGGTTTTAAGGGGAGCCGGAGAAGCTGGGAAGTTTCACTTGGAGCCAGTTCGCCAGATGTCTTGTGGGCAAAACCAGTCCCATTCATCTTGACTTGAATCACAATTTTGAGGAGGAAGGATAGGTTGATATAACTTTGGCAACGTTTATTTTGTGGGACTTGTACCTTGTGGACCTGGAGGATGTGGGCAAGGATGTCTGAACCCTGGCTACCTACCACTGGTTTACTCAACCCTTGCCCTTCCTGGATGTCCGGATCTGCCAAGATGCCACTGACATTTTGGGGAAGAGAAGTGATTAATGTCCCTATGTCTTTACGGGAAAAGACTGGCTTTCTTGAAATAAGACCTTCATTATTGAAACCTGCCCTCAAACCAGCTGTTTTGGCTGGCGACTGGCCAGTCTTGAGTTTTACCATTCCTGGCGAAGGTGAAGCTGGTAGCAAGGTCATTTCAGTAGTATATTCAAGTTTCCTGGATCTTTTTTGGTAAGGCTTTTGTTTTGACATAGGGCAGTTTTGGTCATCTTAATAGATGAATAGGATGTATTTTCATTCACTGGACCAAATTTGGCACAAATACCTGATGCACCCAATTTTGAATACTGGTGGGGTTGGGGGATTACTATAGTCATTTGAGAGTTGAAGTTGCTGGGATTTATAGTTCACCTACAATCAAAGAGCATTTTGAACTCCACCAACGATGGAATTGAACCAAACTTGGCGGACAGAACTCCCATGACCAACAGAAAATACTGGAAAGGTTTGGTGGGTATTGAACTTAAGTTTTGGAGTTGTAGTTCATCTACGTCCAGAGAGCACTATGGACTCAAACAATTATGGATCTGGGCCAAACTTGGCATGAATACTCAATATACCCAAATGCGCATACTGACAGAGTTTGGGGTCTTGCTTTCAAGTGCTTTGAGTTTTATGTACCAAATTTTTGCCAGGTTTAAGTTTTGCCTTTGGGATCTTCCTGCTGTTTTGTTTCATGGTTTCAAGTGCCTTGTTTCATGGATCTTGCTTTCCTTTGAGGCTTATGGACTATCTTGGATTTTGGAACTTTACTGTTTTACTATTTTTTACTGCTTTGCCTACATATATTCTACAATAATCTACTTGCTGATTTTACTAAGCTGGTCAGAGGTGTCCCTGCTCTGGTATACGACGAGGACAAGCATTGAGCAGTCTCTGAGTTTTTCTCAGAGCGTGATGGAAGTTGAAGCTCTCTCTCTCTCTCTCTCTCTCTCTCTCTCTCTGTTTCTCAGCCAGTAAAAAACCTGGTTATGTCCATGTTCTAATTGGCTGAGAATGGACACAACCAGCAACTACAATTTCCAGAATGCTGTCTTGCGGTTTTAAAAAATGTTATGGTATTTATTTATCGTGTCAGGCAACCGAACAGTTGTATTACATTTTTGGCAGAACAAACAAACAAACATATAAAAGACACAGAGTTTGCAAGCTTGGTAGTTGATTAAATGTCCTTTGACCAGTATCTGGCCACTTGGAGGGCCTCTGGTGTTGCCGCAAGAAGGTCCTCCATTGTGCATGTGGCAGGGCTCAGGTTGCATTGCAGCAGGTGATCTGTAGTTTGCTCTTCTCCACACTCGCATGTTGTGGATTCCTCTTTGTAGCCCCATTTCTTAAGACTGGCTCAGGGGGGAGTCTCTCATTTGGTATCAGCCATTGATTGAGGCTCTTGGTCTGACCCTGCCACTTTTGGACTCTCGCTTGCTGAGGTGTTCCAGGTAGTGTCTCTGTAGATCTTAGAAAACTATTTCTTGATTTAAGTCATTGATGTGCTGGCTGATGCCCAAACAAGGGATGAGCTGAAGATGTCTCTACCTTTGTCCTTTCACTATTGGCTGCTACTTCCCGGCAGATGTCAGGTGGTGCAATACCGGCTAAGCAGTGTAATTTCTCCAGTGGTGTAGGGCGCAGACACCCCGTGATAATGTGTCTCATTAAGAGCCACATCCACTGTTTTAGCGTGGTGAGATGTGTTCCACACTGGGCATGCATACTCAGCAGCAGAGTAGCATAGCGCAAGGGCGGATGCTTTCACTGTGTCTGGTTGTGATCCCCAGGTTGTGCCAGTCAGCTTTCGAATGATATTGTTTCTAGCACCCACTTTTTGTTTGATATTCAGGCAGTGCTTCTTGTAGGTCAGAGCACGGCCCAGGGTAACTCCCAGGTATTTGGGTGTGCTGCAATTCTCCAGTGGGATTCCTTCTCAGGTGATCCTTAGAGCTCGGGATGCTTGTCTGTTCTTGAGATGAAAAGCACATGTCTGTGTTTTAGATGGATTAGGTATCAGCTGGTTTTCCCTGTAGTAGGCAGTAAGAGCACCTAGAGCTTTGGAGAGCTTCTGTTCAACCATCTCAAAACTCCCTGCTTGAGCAGTAATGGCATGGTCATCAGCATAGATGAAGCTCTCTGTCCCTTCTGGCAGTGGCTGGTCATTTGTGTAGATGTTGAACATGGATGGGGCAAGCATGCTCCCCTGAGGCAGGCCGTTCTTCTGTTTCCGCCATCTGCTTCTCTGGCCCTGGAACTCAACAAAAAAGCTCCTGTTTTGTAGCAGAAGCATAGCATTTCAGAAGCAACCAGAAATGTTATGGTTAAAGCTTAAAATAATTAAGTTCACTTAAAATAATTAAAATAATTCTAAAAGATCCGTAGTTTGGTGAATTGTTTTGAAACTTGGCAGGCCTGCAGTTGTAAATGGGGTTTAAAACTGAGGTAGGTTTCATGCAGATAGGCCTTAACGTGACTGAGTATTGAGCCTTTAAAATTTCCCATTGTTGCCAATCTATGCTGAACGATAACAACACCCCTCCCCATTTGAATAACTTCCTGGTAAACAGAATGAGGAGTCAGCTGACAATGGACCCTCAAATGGCAGGCCTTTTGGCCGAATTGCACACCTGTAGTTTTTAGCCCATCCTACAGAGGAGAAAACTGAGATGCTGTGCATTTCTACGTACAACCAGGAAAACAAAATCCTAGTGATTTCCTAAAACCTCACTGATGAGTTCTCAAGATCCATTGCTGCTGTCAAAGACACCCAACGGTCAGGCTTCTGCCTTGGCAGACTTGCCTGTTTTCTGGTTCTGTTGACATCTCTGCTGCATCACCATCGTGGATGTGTGCAAATATAGTTTATACAGCAACTGCTATTTTTGAACACTGGTTTTGGCCAGTGCCCTCCGTGGCTTTAGCAGGCCAACAAAAGGGTCCCTGTGCCAACCTGGTAGAGTAAGGTGGCGGGTAAGTGGGTAGATGGAATGAATGATGTGCTTTACAATAATCGCTGGCGGTGGGAGGAATGCGGAGGCGACGGCGAAGATGGGCAACCTGTAATTCTGGGCAGTTGGAATCTGGACTCTTGGCAGGGAAATGCATGCCTCGTGTCAACCATGCCACCCTCGGTTCTCTAAGCATAAATACAATAAATAAACCCTCCTGGGATCAACCTGCTGGTTTAAAATAGGAAATCAGGGCTGGCTCTACCAGAAAGTTTGATATCCCTTTAACTGCATTAAATGCTACAGAATTCTGGGAGTTATTGTTTAGTGAAGCACCACCACTATTTGGCACAGAAGCCTAAAGACCTACAGAGTCCACAATTCCAAAGCAATGAGTCACGGCAATTAACGTGGTGTCAAACTGCCTTAATTCTACAGTGTAGGTGTTGTGGCTCAGTTTGAGTCTGAGTCTGAAACTGAACCCTATGGGTCTTGTGAGCCAGAATTGTTCCCCGATGAAGAGGATGATGGGATTCAGATTTCTGGGCCTGTTTCTGTGCCTGTCTCAGACAATGCAGCAGGAGAGACAACAAGTCAGTTCTCAAGGGAAAAGAATGCCAGTGAGCTAGATAACGGCCAGGTGGAGTTGTCTTCACCTGCTCAACCTTCCTACTGTGATTTGGTCCAGCTGGACCAAACTGATAAAGAAGAGAGCATTGAAGATAGTCAATTAATGAGCAGGCAAGAACACTTAGATTGGAGGGTCAGGAGGAGTTCTCGCTTAGCTAGTAAGAAAGAAGCCAAGTCGGTAAAAGGTCATCGCAATGCCTTCATGATGGCAAAGGGTATTTAGGCTTCTGACTGACAAGGAGAGATTGTCAGTTCAACGTGGCTCTTTCCATGAAAGCTTCTATGGATTAATCTTGGCTATAAGCAGCACGCTTTGGGCTTCCTGAATCTTGGATTTTTGAGTCTTGTATTTCACTGTTTTACCATGGACTCACCCCGCAGGGGACTCAGGGCGGATTACAGTGTACACATATATGGCAAACATTCAATGCCAATTTTTGATATACAAACATATACAGACATACATAGAGGCTATTAACTTTTTCTGGCCGCCAGGGGAGCTGTCGCTTTCATCGTCCATCTGCGACGCTGATGAAGCACTTCCGCATTCCCCGCATGCTTCCCCGCTGGAATGCTTTGCTGGAGTCTTCTTTATGGCCTCATAAATCAGTTAATTTAGCCTCCCCACACTTTAAGGTGGTACCTTAGTTTCCTACTTGACAGATGCAACTGTCTTTCGGGTTGCAAAGTTTGACAACAGGCTACACACAATTGGTTGGAAACCCACTCCAACCCGGGCTGGCTTTGAACTCATGACATTTTTGGTCAGAGTGATCTTAATGCAGCTGACACTCAGCCAGCTGCGCCAAATCCCTGTGCTCAACTCCAAAACTCAAGATCATTGCCCACCAAGCCCTTCCACAACATTATTTTCGTTTCTACTTCATAACTGTCATTTTGTTACTGCTATGAATCATAATGTAAATATCTGATATGCAGGATGTATTTTATTTACTGGACCAAATTTGGCACAAATACCCGATATGCCCTGATTTGAAAACTGGTGGAGTTGGGCGGGATTGATTTTGTCATTTGGGAGTTGTAGTTGCTGGGATTTATAGTTCACCTACAATAAAAAAAACATTCTGAACTCCACCAAACCCTTCCAGAATTTTTGTTGGTCTTGGGAGTTCTGTGTGCCAAGTTTGGTTCAATTCCATCATTGGTGGAGTTCAGAATGCTCTTTGATTGTAGGTGAACTATAAATCCCAGTAACCACAACTCCCAAATGACATAATTAATTTCCCCTTCTAACCCCACCAGTATTAAAATTGTGGCATATTGGGTATTTGTGCCAAATTTGGTCCAGTGAATAATAACACATCCTGCATATCAGATATTTACATTACAATTCATAACAGGAGCAAAATTACAGTTATGAAGTAGCAACGAACATAATGTTATGGTTGAGGATCACCACAACATGAGGAACTGTATTAAGGGGTCGTGGCATTAGGAAGGTTGAGAAACACTGGTGCAGGTGTGTTACCAAAGATGTATCTGTTTCCCATGCCATTAGGGGGCAGCAAATTGGTTTTTGAAAGAGGCTTCAGAATGCTATAGGTTTAGATTAGGCATGTTATTATTAGTAGTAGTATATGGTATATGCTAACCTAGAAGTTCGAAAACATGCAAATAGATCAATAGGTACCGCACTGGTGGGAAGATAATGACACTCCATGCAGTCAAGCCAGCCACATGACCTTGGAGGTGTCTATGGACAATTCCGGTTCTCCTGCTTAGAAATGGAGATGAGCACCAACGCCAGCTCTTCAGCTTAGAAATGAAGATAAGCACCCCACTCCAGAGTCGGACACAACTGGACTTAATGTCAGGAGAAACCCTTTACCTTTACCTAGTAGTATATGGCAGTATATACAGTAGGTTAAAGCATTGAGCTACTGAACTTGCTGACCGGAAGGTCGCAGGTTCGAATCCGGGAAGTGGCGTGAGCTCCCACTGTTAGCCCTAGCTTCTGCCAACCTAGCAGTTCGAAAACATGCAAATGTGAGTAGATCAATAGGTACTGCTCTGGCAGGAAGGTAACGGCACTCCATGCAGTCATGCTGGCCACATGACCTTGGAGGTGTCTATGGATAAGAAATGGAGATGAGCACCCCACTTCAGAGTCGGACACGACTGGACTTAATGTCAGGGGAAAACCTTTACCTTTACCTAGTAGTATATGGTAGTATATACAGTGAGTTAAAGCGTTGAGCTGCTGACCTTGCTGACCGGAAGGTCGCAGGTTCGAATCCGGGAAGCATCGTGAGGTGTCTATGGATAATGCTGGCTCTTCGGCTTAGAAAGGGAGATGAGCACCCCACCCCAGAGTTGGACACGAGTGGACTTAATGTCAGGGGAAAACCTTTACTTTTACCTAGTAGTATATGGTAGTATATACGTTGGTTTAAAGCAGTCATGCCGGCCACATGACCTTGGAGGTGTCTATGGACAATGCCGGCTCTTCAGCTTAGAAAAGGAGATGAGCACCAACCCCCAGAGTCAGACACGACTGGATTTAATGTCAGGGGAAAACCTTTACCTTTACCTATACATCTTTGATTGAGACACAAAGTTGCTAACCATAATAAAGAAATGGCATTTAGAAGTGACAACATACAAATATGAAAATATACAGATCAGTCAAAATCACTTAAAATAGGAATTAAAATACTACTCGTTGTCATTCACCCAACTCCTTCAAGGAAGCACTCTGCACATGGCCAGAGGGCCTTTCCATGCATGATCATTTGCACGCCTGCATGTGTGTATATTTTAAGCCGCTTCCTATCAACAGGAAAAGGAAAACGCAGTGGGGTCCAGATAAGACCATTCGGTTCAAAAAAAGGAGAAGAAACAGAAGAAGTTGGTTTCCTTTGCAAAGGGGAAGCTCTATTTTTAGGCAGCACCATGGGGGGCACTCTGTACATGCTCGCGAGGGGCCAAGTTGTTTGTGTCGAACCCCCCCACTGGACACATCAACCTTCTTTGCTGATGTCATTGTTCCAGGATGGCTGCGGGGAGCACTTCTAACTAAGCGGTGTCATTTCCTCTCCCTGAGATACATGACTATTTTCTCCCCCCTTTCTAAGCTTCTATCCGGAAATATAAATTTATCAGCCATCTGGGGGCCTTCCTCTCTTCTCCCGCCTCCGTTTCCGACAGGCCTCTGTCGATCAGCTCCATGGCCCATGAGCCAAAATTCAGAGGCACTTTGGTCTTCGGTTTCCACATCTTAGTTAAAGTGTTGGACTAAACGCCCAGGCAACAGAGATCAATCAACAGCATAAGGCAGGGTTTCTCAACCTGTGGGTTGGGACTCTTGGAGGGGTCGCGACGGGGTGTCAGAGGGGTCGTCAAAGACCATCAGAAAACACAGTATTTTCTGTTGGTCATGCGGGTTCTGTGTGGGAAATTTGGCCCAATTCTATCATTGGTGGGGTTCAGAATGCCCTTTGTTTGTAGGTGAACTATGAATCCCAGCAACTACAACTCCCAAATGTCAAGGTCTATTTTCCCCAAACTCCACCACTCTTCACATTTGGACATAATGAGTATTTGTGCCAAGTTTGGTCCAGATCCATCATTGTTTAAATCCACAGTGCTCTCTGGATGTAGGTGAACTACAACTCCCAAACTCAAGGTCAATGCCTACCAAACCCTTCCAGTATTTTCTGTTGGTCAGGGGAGTTCTGTGTGCCACGTTTGGTTCAGTTCTATCATTGGTGGAGTTCAGAATGCCCTTTGATTGTAGGTGAACTATAAATCCCAGCAACTACAACTCCCAAATGACAAAATCAACCCCCTCAAGCCCACCAGTATTTAAATTTGGGCGTATTGGGTATTTGTGCCAAATTTGGTCCAGTGAATGAAATACATCCTGCATATCAGATATTTACATTACGATTAATAACAGCAGCAAGATTACAGCTATGAAGTAGCAATAAAGACAATTTTATGGTTGAGGGTCACCACAACATGAGGAACTTTATTAAGGGGTCGCAGCATTGCAGTGTGGCTTTGTAAGGATGCTCTCATCAGGATGCAAGTAGTGTATGGCTTTGCTTGTGACCTCTCACTCGCGTCTGCCAGGGCCAGGGATATGTGTTTTCCATCTCAACATCTTGGCTGCGGTGGAAGAAGAAGACGCTGGAGACTATTTTCGGCACAGAAATAATGGTGGGTGCTGTTTATTTTCCTACGGATCTTGCTGTTTCACAACAGCCTGCGAGGGACGCTTTCACAATAGGTGAACTCGAGCTGCCAGATGTTACCGGGAATGTATCCCACTTCTAAGAGAAATGCCTACCAGTCCCCCCATTCAACCAGGAAATGCTCTTCCAGGGAGACAAACGGCTGGGTTGTTTTCCCATTTTTTCTTTTCTTTGGTTAAAAAAACTATTTATCCCAAGCCTTTTTGTTATCCCTCAGGATGCAAGACCAAGATGGAGCAAGTCACCACACTTTCCAGAATTCATATAAGAATATTGACTCCACAAACTATTCCAAGCCTTTTTGTTATCCCTTGATCAGGATGCAAGACCAAGATGGAGCAAGTCGCCACGCTTTCCAGAATTCATATAAGAATATTGACTTCCTTAGGCAGGGTTGCCATGTTCCAGTTCCTCAAATCCAGACCTACAATTCGTTGGTTCTTGTGATAATGCCAATTATTCCAATGTGCATCCTAATTATGAAAATTCAGTGGGTTGTTGTAGGTTTTTCGGGCTACATGACTATGTTCTAGAAGCATTCTCTCCTGATGTTTCACCTGCATCTATGCACCTGTGCCAGCAGGACTGAAGACCGACAGGTCACAAGTTTGAATCCGGGGAGAGGCGGATGAGCTCCCTCTATCAGCTCCAGTTCCCCATGCGGGGACATGAGAGAAGCCTCCCAAGGATGATAAAACATCAAATCATCCGGGCGTCCTCTGGGCAACGTCCTTGCAGATGGCCAATTCTCTCACACCAGAAGCGACTTGCAATTTCTCAAGTCGCTCCTGACAAGACAAAAAAACTAAAACAAAAGCCTGCATCTATGGCAAGCATCCTCAGAGGTTGTGACTTCATAACCTCTGAGGATGCTTGCCATATATGCAGGCGAAATGTCAGGAGAGAATGCTTCTACAACATGGCCATACAGCCCGAATAACCTACAACCCAGTGATTCCAGCCAGGAAAGCTATACATGTGAAAATTCAGCCTATGAATGGTTGCATTCCCTCTTGTAGTAAAACTTCCATATATGTGTTCATCATAATGACCCAAAGGTACCAGCACAGAATGATATTTCAAATGTTGGACTTAGCAGAGATGTTATTGTCATTTGTCGTTCATTTATGGCAAATACGAATGAGTCTTCCAAGAGACTTCTGCTACTTCATCACAATAGAGAATGAATCCACTTTAAATCCGGTTTCTGCTTTCTGCAGAATTATGAGGTGTGTAGTTTAGTGAAGCTGTTAAAGGCTTCTCCCTAAACTACAAACCCCAGAATGCTGCAGTAGGCTGCAAAGGCTCTTAACCTTCCTAATGCCGCAACTCCTTAATACACTTCCTGATGTTGTGGTGACCCCCAACCATAACATTATTTTTGTTGCTACTTCATAATTGTAATTTTGCTACTGTTACGAATCATAATGCAAATATCTGATTATACAAGATGTATTTTCATTCACTGGACCAAATTGGGCACCAATACTCAATTATTTTTACTTATTTAGGCGATCCCTCGTTGGACGAGTAAGATGGTCTTCCATGATGGGTTTCCTTGTGGATTCGTAGGTGGCTGTGGAGCCCTATTCTTGACCCGCATCTTCTCCCACAGTGAAGGCATTGGTTTCCAGGTGGAAGGCAGTCCCGGTCGGGGTTGGCTTGACGCGCCTTCCTCCTAGCACATTTCTCTCTTTCACTCACCACTCGTGCCTCCTCGAATTCTGCAGCACTGCTGGTCACAGCTGACCTCCAGCTGGAGCGCTCAAGGGTCAGGGCTTCTCAGTTCTCAGTGTCTATGCCAGAGATTTTAAGGTTGGCTTTGAGGCCATCTTTAAATCTCTTTTCCTGTACACCAACATTCCGTTTTCCATTCTTAAGTTCAGAGTAGAGCAACAGCTTTGGGAGACGGTGGTCAGGCATTCGGACAACGTGGCTGGCCCAGCGGAGTTGATGGCAGAGGACCATCACTTCAATGCTGGTGGTCTTTGCTTCTTCCAGCACGCTGACGTTTATCCGCTTGTCTTCCCAAGAGATTTGCAGGATTTTCCAGAGGCAGCGCTGATGGAATCGTTCTAGGAGTTGCATGTGACGTCTGTAGACAGTCCACGTTCCGCAGACATATAGCAGGGTTGGGAGGACAATAGCTTTATAGACAAGCACCTTGGTATCCTTACGGATACCAAGGTGCCCACATTTGGTATGCCCACATTTGAATACTGGTAGGGTGGGGGGGGGGGGGGGGTTAGGGTTAGGGTTTGTCATTTGGGAGTTGTAGTTGCTGGGATTTATAGTTCACCTACAATCAAAGAGCATTTTCCAGTGGCAGCCTTGAATGTGTTCAATGTCTTTGTAGAATGACAACCCAATTTACTAGTATTTACCCTGGTGGCGCAGTGGATTAAACTGCTGACCTGCTGAACTTGCTGGTTGAAAAATTGGAGGTTCGGATCCAGGGAGTGGGGTGAGCTCCCACTGTTAACCCCAGCTTCTGCCAACCTAGCAGTTCGAAAACATGCAAATGTGAGTAGATCAATAGGTACTGCTTCTGTGGGAAGGTAACATTACTCCCTGCAGTCATGCTGGCCACATGATCTTGGAGGCATCAATCGACAAAGCCGACTCTTCAGCTTAGAAATGGAAACGAGCACCACCACCCCAGAGTTGTATACAGCTAGACTTAATGTCTGAGGAAACCTTTACCTTAGAACAGTGATTCTCAACCTTTCTAACACGGTGACCCCTAAATAAAGTACCTCGTGTTGTGGGGGGGGTTTTTTGTTGTGTCAGGAGCGACTTGAGAAACTGCAAGTCGCTTCTGGTGTGAGAGAATTGGCTGTCTGCAAGGACACTGCCTAGGGGACACCCGGATGATTTGATGTTTTTATCATCCTTGTGGGAGGCTTCTCTCATGTCCCCGCTTGGAGAGCTGGAGCTGACAGAGGGAGCTCATCCACCTCTCCCCGGATTCGAACCTGCAACCTGTCAGTCTTCAGTCCTGCCGGCACAGGAGTTTAACCCACTGCGCCACTGGGGCTCGTGTTGTGGTGACACCCAACCATATTTTTGTTGCTACTTCATAAATAATTTTACCTGCCAGGAGTGCCATTTGGCTGGCTCAGGGGGTCGGCAGCCATTTTGGAGGGGGCGGGGCTGGGCAAGGCAGGTTCGCGACCCCCCGAAAATGGCTGAATGACCCCCCTAGGTGTCGCGACCCCCAGGTTGAGAACCGCTGCCTTAGAAGGACAGCCAGGTTTGCCAGGTTTTACCCTTGGCCAAAGCTTAGAGCTTTTATTTTAGTTTTAGTCCATTCTTGAGAGCTATTTCCAGAATCATGATGGATCAGGCCTGAATATCGGCACAGGCAAGAGGATTCTGGACTTTCGGAGGCTTTGCCTTTGGCACCTGCAAGAGAACTCCCTACAGATTCTCCTTGAATCAAGAGGCGGTTATAGAGTGGTCTTGCAAAGAGACTCATATCCAACTTAGCATGAACTTCCCCAGGAAAAAAAACATGCACACACCAGGCTTCTGAATTCACCCAGCTCTCCCGAGCCAAGCTTCTGTTTACAGTTGAGATGCTGGAGCCGAGATCCGGTCCTGGCAATGGAAGGAAACTCCTCACTCGTGTTTACAAGGAGAGATATTGGCAGGGTCCGCCGGAGCCGGGGCCTTTCCATCCAGGCGGGTGCATTGCGCATGAAGCAGGGCAAAAGGTTTCCAACGGCTGGGAGTTTTGCTCTGTGGCTCCTCTCCAGGGAGCAGAGAAGGGATTCACTCCAGACCCTCTGATGGATTGCACTCCAAGGGTGAAAACTGGATATGTGCGGCCAAGCAGCCACAGATTATGCTCAAGTTATGCATGAGGACAGATACACAAACGAAGAGAGGCTGCAGCAGTTTGATTTTGCCTTGGTCTACAGGCTAAGACATCACATGCAACTCCTGTAACGATTCCTTCAACAAAATCCTGCAAATCTCTTGGGAAGGCAGGCGGACAAATGTCAGTGTCCTGGAAGAAGCAAAGACCACCAGCACTGAAGTGATGGTTCTCCACCATCAACTCTGCTGGATTGGCCACCTTGTCCAAATTCCCGACCACCGTCTCACCGTCTTGCCCCTCCTGTCCTCCTTTGTTGAGTTGAGTACAAACGCCTTTTGCCTTGGGTTGCTGTAAGTTTTCCGGGCTGTTTGGCCATGTTCCAGAAGCATTCTCTCCTGACATTTCATCTGCATCTATGGCAGGCAACCTCAGGGATGTGAGGTCTGACTTCACAACCTCTGAGGCTGCCTGCCATAGATGCAGGTGAAATGTCAGGAGAGAATGCTTCTGGAACATGGCCATACAGCCCAAAAAACTCACAGCAGCCCAGTGATTCCAGCCATGAAAGCCTTCGACAATACTTTAGCACAAATACTTGATATGCCCAAATTTGAATACTGGTGGAGTTGGGGAAGGGATTGATTTTGTCATTTGGGAGTTGTAGTTGCTGGGATTTATAGTTCACCTACAATCAAAGAACATTCTGAACTCCACCAATGATGGAATTGAACCAAACTTCGCACACAGAACCAACAGAAAATACTGGAAGGGTATGGTGGGCATTGACCTTGAGTTTTGAAGTTGTAGTTCACCTACATCCAGATAGCACCATGGACTCAAACAATGATGGATTTGGACCAAACTTGGCACGAATACTCAATAAGTCGAAATGTGAACACTGGTGGAGTTTGGGGAAAATAGACCTTGACATTTGGGAACTGGAGTTGCTGGGATTTATAGTTCACTTAAAATCAAAGAACATTCTGAACTCCATGAACAATGTAATTGAACCAAACCTGGCACACAGAACTCTCATGACCAACAGAAAATACTGGAAGGGTTTGGTGTGCTTTGACCTTGAGTTTTAGAGTTGTAGTTCACCTACATCCAGAGAGCTTTGTGGACTCAAGCAATAATGGATCTGGACAGGCCCATAGCCAGGATTTTGATTCGGGGGGGGGGGGGGGCTGAGTTTGATTTGAGGGGGGAGGGCTGAGTCTGAGTGAAAGAGGGTCTACCCTAGCAAACCTTTTGTATCGTTACCCCAATACCCCCATGCATATGGGATATATTGAGCATCGTGATCAGATCATAATATGAATAAACATACACCTCACTACCTCTGAGGATGCTTGCCATAGATGCAGGCGAAACGTCAGGAGAAATGCCTCTAGAACGTGGCCCTATAGCCCAAAAAAACCCCACAAGAACCTAATAAACATACAGTTTAAATAATGTACCAGTAAGGCCTTCTCGTGAACCACCATGAGAATTTGGGGGGGGGGGGTGAAGCCCCTCAAGCCCCCCCCCCCCCCCCCGGCTACTTGCCTGGATCTGGACCAAACTTGGCACGAATCATCAATATGCCCAAATGTGAACCCTGGTGGAGTTTGGGGAAAATAGACCTTGACATTTGGGTGTTGTTGTTCCTTGGATTTATAGTTCACCTACAATCAAAGAGCATTCTGAACCCCACCAAAATAGAATTGGGCCAAACTGTCCACACAGAACCCCCATGACCAACAGAAAATACTGGGACCGTTCGGTGGGCAATAATAATGAATTTTGGAATTGTAGTCCACAGCATTGTGGACTAAAAATGATAGATCTGGACCAAACTTGGCACTGATACTCAATATGCCCAAATGTAAGCACTGGTGGAGTTTGAGGAAAATAGACCTTGACATTTGGGAGGTGTTGTTGCTGGGATGTATAGTTTACCCAGACTCAAAGAGCAATCTGAACCCCACCATCAATAGAATTGGGCCAAACATCCCACACAGAACCCCATGCCTTGAAGGGACTCGCTGGTGTGAGCCTCCCTCCAGCCTCCACAGTCTCTCAGCAGGGGCGGGCTGCAGCAAGGAGCATTCGAGTTGTTTGCATGGAGCCAGCATCTTTGACAATCAGCTGTTTTTCTGGTAAAATATATACTCGGAAATCGAGAGGTTATTTCCCAGGCACAGGGGTCCAAAATAAGAAAAGTGAAATAGCAGTTTGGCTTAGAATTTAGTACAGAAAAATATGGCATTAAAATGAAGCCGATCCGCCATTTTATGATTTTGTGGATACCGAGATCCGAAAGGAGAAATCCCGTATCCGCGGTTTCATGAAACGTAAATTCGGCATCCCCGGAACGCCTGGAAGGCATTCCGGGCAGGCCCGCGGTTCCCCGGGGCCTGGAAAAAGGTTTATTTCATGCAATTGATAGTTCAAGCAAGGAAAGACACAAAGTATAAAGCGGAAAAGTTTAAAAGTTGCAATTTCAAGTACCTTTATTAGGGAATAGCTACAATGTTAGGGCCAGGGGGAAAGTGATAGAAAGGCATAGAGGCTGAGTGCAGTCCTAGTTTGAGCTATCTGCTGGGGCACATTTCATCAGTTTGCCCCAATCGTGACTTCCAGGAACTGCGGAACTCTCCGCTGCGGTTCAAACCAACTTGAAGGCGGGGGGCCTCCGCTGCCCTCGACAATACTTGGAGTCTCAGAAATAGCCTTCCCCTTGGCTGAGACGCCAGCCAATCACAGCGGAGGAGGGCTTTTGGTGGAGGACTCTCCCTTTGTATTTTCTGATGGTCTTTGGTGACCCCTCTGATTTCCCCTTAGCCCCCCCCCCCCACCCAGGTTTAGCAATGCTGCACTACAAGTTTAAGTGCAGTCTCTTTTGTGTTCACTCTCCTTTCCAAAAGATGTCGGTGGCTTTCATGTGACCCTCCTTTGAGCCAAGTATTTGGTCTTGTAAGGAATTTGGCCTCGAATGTCTCAAACAGAATGGAGGGAAGAGAGTGCCAACTTGCCTCTCCATCCTGTTGAACTCCACCGGTGACTTCTGGGGTGTGTTTACATCGTAGAATTAATTCACTTTGGCTCTGGAATCATTGGACTTGTATGTTTTCACAGCCTTTCGCCTTCTCCACCCGATCACGGAGCTACAACTCCCAGGACTCCATAGCATTAAGCCGTGGCATTTCAAGTGGGGTCAAACTAGTGTGGATGCACCCCTGGTTGCAGCTAACCCACTCCACTCTTGCTGAATTTAACTGGCTGCTGCCAGGCTGCCCCATGAAACTGGGAAGGGAGAGAGTCTCGCCCAAAGTCCTGGTTATATCCAGGCTTTTTGGCAACGGAGGGAAGAAACCCATGAACTCTGCATGCTCTGTCTGCAAAGCATCCTGTGCGGGGGCCGAGGGGGACCACAGGATGCGTGGAAACTGGCTCCAAGGAGGCAAACAGAACCTCTTCGTCGTTTGCTCCGGGTGTCCAAGGAACATCTCTGATCCAGACTCCCTGTCGCCTGTTCCTCTCCTTTCTTCACTTTCTATCTGTCCAGTGACAAACATTTTGCTTGATCTCATCTGTTAATTCTCCCCCTTCTTTGCCTATTTCTGTTTCCGCCTGGCCTTGCCCTTCTGCTGATCTCCAGGATTACCAAGGTCCCTTGTGATGGTAGATGGGAATGTCATCAAAAGTTAGCTCTATTTATTTATTTATCGTATCAGAAGTGAACCAAGGGTACAGCTGGATTTAAAAGACACAAAGTTTTAAAAACTTGGCATTATACTAAATGTCCTTTGACCAGAAGCTGGCCACTTGCAGTGCCTCTGGTGTTGCTATAAGAAGGTCCTCCATTCTTCATGTGGCAGGACTCAGGTTGCAGTGTAATAGATGGTCTTTGATTTGCTCTTCTCCGCACTCGCATGCTGTGGACTCTACTTTGTGGCTCCATTTCTAAAGGTTGGCTCTGTATCTCGTGTTGCCAGAGTGCATTCTGTTCAGCACCTTCCAAGTCACCCAGTCTTCTGTGTGCCCAGAAGGGAGTCTCTCATTTGGTATCAGCCACTGATTGAGGTTCCAAGGTTTAGCCTGCCGCTTTTGGACTCTCGCTTGCTGAGGTGTTCCTGCAATTATCTTTGTAAATCTTAGAAAGCTATTTCTTGATTTAAGGCATTTTGGGTGTGTGTGTGTGTCAAGAGTGACTTGAGAAAATGCAAGTCACTTCTGGTGTGAGAGAATTGGCCGTCTGCAAAGACGTTGCCCAGGGGACATTGCCCGGATGTTTTGATGCTTTACCATTCTTGTGGGAGGCTTCTCTCATGTCCTCACTTGGGGAGCTGGAGCTGACAGAGGAAGCTCATCCATGCTCTCCCCAGATTTGAACCTGCGACCTGTCTAGTGTTTTCAGTCCTGCCGACACAAGGGAATTGTGGCTGAGGGGGAAAAGGAAGGGGCCTGAGGCTCTTAGGAATTTTGGGAGTTGAAGTCCAAAACACCTGGAGGGCCCAAGTTTGCCCATACCTGGGACGCTTATATTTTTGTCTATGAACATGTTTAAGAGCCTCCTTTCAATCTAGACCTGACTTTGCCTCTCTCTGCAATCCCAACCCTGCTAATAGGGTGACCCAGCAAATAGGATGACCCAGCTAATAGGTTGCCCTATTACAAGCACGTGGTTCTGGCATTCTTCCCTATAGCCAGCTGCATCTTCACCCTGGTCCAGGGTCCCTTTTCCCATTACCATGGTAACAAACACTCCGCTTCCGCAAGGTCCCCCCCCCCCCCCCCATGCAAGAGCCGAGACCTCCTGCCAAGAACGTGACACATAAATATTTACTCTGCGGCGGAAGGGGAATGTGACAACGTCAACTGGGAGCAAAGCCATGGGCCCTGGGATGAAGCCAGCAAACCAGCTGGACTCAGTGGTCGGTGGGGACCTTCGAAAGGCAGCCATCGTGGCTCCAAATGCTCTGGAGACACAAGGTCTGGGATGCTCTTAGGATTTACATTTGACAGAAATAGGTGGCTCAGAGTCATCATTGTAGACCAGGCATGTACCAACTTTCTAACTTGGGGTCTGCATGGTGGGCCGGAGCAGAGTGGGTGGGCTGGAAAGGAGAGGATTCTCCCTAAGCCCCCTCCCTGCCGTTTGTCTTCTCTTTCAGAGGCAGAAAGTGAAGGAAAGATTGGAAATGTTTGGATCCCAAACATGTTTGGCCTTGGTAGGGATGAGATGGAGAATGGGAAATAAAGGTGTATCCATTAAACCCCTGTATGACCTACTCCTGATATATAATCCTACAATCCTAGAGCTGGAAGAGACCCCCAAGGGCCATCCCGTGCAACCCCTTGCGATGCAAGAAGGCACAATCCAAGCAGCCCAGATAAACACCCTGTGCGTAAAAGTCTCCAGAGAAGGAGACTAAACTCCGACACACTACGAGGTGGCCTATGCCACTCTCCAAGAAGTTCTTCCTAATCTTGTTAGTCAAATCTCTTTCCCTGCCATTTGAATCCATTGCTCCCTTGTGGCCTGGTCTTTAGAGCAGCAGAAAGTCAGTTCTCCCCTTCCTCTTCCTCAATGTTCCCTTTCTTCCTTCTCTTCTCCCAGCTAAATATTCTCCAGGAAGAAGGAAAAAGAGAAGGAAGGAAGAAAAGAAGGAAGGGAGGGAGGGAGGGAGGGAGGGAGGGAAGGGGAAGGGGAAGGGGAAGGGGAAGGGGAAGGGGAAGGGGAAGGGGAAGGGGAAGGGGAAGGGGAAGGGGAAGGGGAAGGGGAAGGGAAGGGAAGGGAAGGGGGAGTGAAGGAAGGAAGAAAAGGTGGAGAAAGGGCAGGAGGGAGGAAAGAAGGAAGGAAGGAAGGAAGGAAGGAAGGAAGGAAGGAAGGAAGGAAGGAAGGAAGAAATTGTGGAAGGGAAGAGGGAGGGAGGGAGGGAGGAAGGAAGGAAGGAAGGAAGGAAGGAAGGAAGGAAGGAAGGAAGGAAGGAAGGAAGGAGAAACAGGGCAGGAGGGAGGAAAGAGGGAGGTAAAGAAGAAGGAAGGAAAGAGAAAGGAGAGGTGGCAGGAGGGAGGAAAGAGGGAAGGAAGGGAGGACGAAAGAGTGGAAGGGAAGGGAAGAGGGAGTGAAGGAAGGAAGGAAAAAGAGGGCAGGAGGGAGAAAAGAGGGCAGGAAGGAAGGAGTAAGAGGGAGAGAGGACAGGAGGTAGGAAAGAGGGAGGTAAAGGAAGGAAGGAAGGAAGGTGTGAAGGAGACAGAGGGAGAGAGGACAGGAGGGAGGAAGGGGGGGGTAAAGAAGAAGGAAGGAAGGAAGGAAGGAAGGAAGGAAGGAAGGAAAGAAGGAAGGAAGGAGAAAGAGGGAAAGAGGGCAGGAGGGAGGAAGAAGCGAAGGATGAAAGGGTGGAAGGGAATGGAAGAGGGAGGTAAAGATGGAAGGAGAAAGAGAGAGAGAGCAGGAGGAAGGAAAGAAGGAAGGAAGGAAGGAAGGAAGGAAGGAAGGAAGGAAGGAGGAAGGAAGGAGAAAGAGGGAGAGAGGACAGGAGGGAGGAAAGAGGGCAGGAAGGAAGGACTAAAGGGTAGAAGGGAAGGGAAGAGATTTAAGGGTGGGAGGGAGCTAGGGAAGGAGGAAGGAAAGAAAAAAGGAAGGATAGTATGGTGAGTGAGAAGAGTCCTGAGAACAGAACCCAAGGGGCTGCATCTGGCTCCTGAGACTAGGTTAGCCTATATCTGTTTTAGACTCTGAATTGATGCACTTGGAGCTGAACACCAAGCTACATGTGGCAATACGATTATTTTTGATTGGGAAATGTCCTTCGTTTGATCACACTACATGAGAGTGTGATCAAGTTGGCAAAATACAAGCTAGGAGAGGCTGCAGCAGTTTGCTTTTGCCTGAGATTACTGGGAAGGGAAATATTCTCTGTTTACGTCAACTGAAGTAAGCAAAAATAAAAGCAGAAAGTGGAAGGAGAAGTGCTAAACTGGGGCATTTTGCAAGCAAATAAACAAAGGGTAGGCCATATGGGTGTGTTTTTGGTTGTGGACAGAGAGATTAGGTAGCTAAAATGGGGAGGCAGGGAAACGGCTGCCACTGATTTTATCTCCAATTCTGAAAACGCAACTTGTTTTATCATTACAGAAAACGTTTAAGCAATCTGTAGATCCAAGCAGGAAGTTTTCTTCTTTAATATGACACTCAAACAAAAATGACAGTGAAATCCACATTTCTCCCCCCGCCCACCCTTGCCCTTTCCCTCCCCATTTGTATTGCTGGTGCGGCAGTTTGCCAAGCATTGAACGAGTGCAAAAATATCTCTCCCCACCCCAACATCCCATCAAAGACAAAGTCTATAACCAGCCCTTTTGAGTCCCAGGGAAAGTCAAAGGGTAGCAAATTGGTTGGCTGGAGAGGCAGAACCAAGGGGCTGGAAGACGGATATATGTAGTTTATGGACAGAGTCATAGCAATACGATTATTTTTGTTCTTGCGTGCAGTAAGCCAATCTTTGAACCTCCTAGTGTTTTGGACTTCCATTCCCAGAATCTTTGGTCCATCAGGAATTCTGAGAAACTAAGTCCCAAACATCTGAAAGATGAAAGTTTGGGATGTCTTCGTGTCAAGCCAATAACAGCCGTGCCTTGCGCTGTCTTCCAGAAAGGACGGAGAACTCTTACGTGATTGGGAAATGTCCTTCGTTTGAGATACGCATCTTCCGATTTCCCCTCTTCTTTTAGGGAGGGGCGAAGGCTCTGAAAGCGGTGCCCACCAGGTAACCTTGGCATCGTCCAGCGACCCTGGCACCTGCGAGAAATATGGACACATTCGTACCGTCCAGAGGAGCAGATCTGAGCCATACCACTCTCGACATTCTTGTCCCCAAACTGTGACTTCTTGTTGTATTTCTAAACTTTGTTTTGGAGATCCTTTTTGGCTTTTGCCAGCTTATTCTTCCAATCCTTTCCGCCCAGAGAGATATTGGCGGCAGCACAGTGAAAAGCTTCTTCTTCTTCCTTGAACACAATGATTATTATTCCGATAGTCATTCTACTTTCTCTTGGCAAAGTCATTGAAAAGATCTTGAGATGGTTGCTCTGCCCTTCCCCGCTCCCCAAAAAACATACAAAATACAATAATAAAATATTAATATTAATAATAATAACTCTTCTTGAGGTGTTGGGGGAAATCAAAGATCAGTCTTCAGTCGTGATCCCTTTCCCCCGTGGGTTTTGATTCAAAATTGCCAACCGGGTCCGTGGCTCCTTTTCCTCAGCTGCATCGGCACGATTTGACAATCATGTTGGAGAGCTGTTCCACCTTGGCTGTGCGTCCGACGTAATAGACGATCCCCAAGGGCTCCAGCTCATTGGGGACGCAGCACGGGGTGGCAGAGGCGGACGGATTGTGTTGGTTGTAAAGCGACAGGACCTGTCAAAAGAGGACAATGTGATAAGAATCAAAGCTGCCATCGCAGGGAATGAGGCAGGTCAGCAATAATAATAATAATAATAATAATAATAATAATAATCTATATAAATAAAAATGTAATATTCGTTTGTGGGATTAACAGAACTCAAAAACCACTGGACAAATTGACACCAAAGACAGTGTGTGGACAGGTAAAACATGAACTATGCATGGTTCTCATTACGTCACAAGCTGCACTCTCCTCCTCAGAAGAAGGCACTGGCAAACTCCTCTGAACAAATCCTGCCAAGAAAACCCTACAACAGGGTCACCATAGGTTGCGCCCAACATGAAGACTTTTTTTCCAGAGAAACTGCAAGTCGCTTCTGGTGTGATAGAATTGGTTGTCTGCAAGGACATTGTCCAGGGGATGTGTTACCATCCTGTGGGAGGTTTTATGTCCCCTTATGAGAAGCTGGAGCTGACAGACAGGAGCTCACCCCACTCCCCGGATTCAAGCCGCCAACATTTCGGTCAGCAGTCCTGCCGGCACAAGGGCTTAACCCATTGTGCTACCAGGGGCTCCTAACGTGAAGGCATACAACAATAGCAAAGAACATTTATTGGCGAACACCCAAGGACTTCTGTTCCTACCTTGCTGTATTGAGTGTCTAAGCTCCAGAGATAGGGGCATGGTCCCATGCAGAAGTTGGCATAGTAGCCCTTGGGTTCGTGGATCCACTTCCATTTCAGGTCCTTGCGGAAGTCGATGTAAAGGCGCCGCACGCAACAGTTCTTCTCCTCTGGTGATCTGGAACAGAAGAACCACAAAAGATTTAGAGAAGAAGCCTTGAGTCCTATCAGGTTTTTCCTCTCCACTAGGATCCCAAATCCTTTCTTCCAGCTCGACAAAGACTTCGGTGGCACTCAGTTCCATGACTGAATTAGTCTTTTGATTAATACGAGTTACACTAAGGCAGTGGATCTCAACCTGTGGGTCCCGAGGTGTTTTGGCCTACAACTCCCAGAAATCCCAGCCAGTTTGCCAGCGGTTAGGATTCCTGGGAGTTGAAGGCCAAAACATCTGGGGACCCATCGTTAGAGAACTAAGATGTCAACATTTCCAATCTTTTGTCTTGTTATGAGACTGAACCCAAACCTCTGGGCTTCTTGAGTCTCTTACCATCCTAGTCCAACTGTGGGAAGCTTCATACCTTATCTCACAGGTAAAAGCCAGGCCATGTGCGGTCTAGCAACATGAAAGTGCGGTCAAGACGACAAAAGCTTTTAGTGTAGAACACACAAAATACGAGAGACTGCAGCAGTTGGAGCTGTCTGGGAAGGGAAAGATTTTGCCTCCTTTCCTCTCTCTTTCCTGCTAAATTGATAGAGTGCCAATTACAATTAATACAGTGCCAACTACATTAATAGAGTGCCGATTACATTGCTGTCTCACCCAGTGTTTTAATTTTTAATTCCATTAGAATTGGCCCTGCCCATAGTTGTTTGACTTTTGTGTGTGTGTGTGTATGTATATGTATATGTATATGTGTGTGTGTGTGTGTGTGTGTATGTATATGTATGTATATATATATATATATTTGTTGTGTCAGGAGCGACTTGGGAAACTGCAAGTCGTTTCTGGTGTGAGTTAATTGGCCGTCTGCAAGGACGTTGCCCAGGGGACGCCTGGATGATTTGATGTTTTTATCATTCTTGTGGGAGGCTTCTCTCATGTCCCCACATGAGGAGCTGGAGCTGATAGAGGGAGCTCATCCACCTCTCCCCGGATTCAAACCTGTGACCTGTCAGTCTTCAGTCCTGCCAGCACAGGGGTTTAACCCACTGCGCCACCGGGGGCTCCTTTTATATTGTTGATGTGTTATTTATAATTGGTTTTGTATTGTATTTTTGTTTTTACATTTTATAATAATAATACATAATAAAACTTTATTTATACCCCGCCACCATCTCCCCAAGGGACTCGGTGCGGATTACATGAGGCCGTGCCCACAATACATCAATACAAGCAATAACAGACACAATACAAAGCAATTAAAATAAATCTCATACACAAATAGCATAAACATTAAACAAGGTACAGTGCACATTTAAAATCTATTGCTGTGTTTTCTTATATTGATGTATTGTATTGCTGGGCTTGGCCTCGTGTAAGCTGCCCCAAGTCCCCGTGGTGGGGTATAAATAAAGTTTTATTATTATAATTATTACTTCCATAATCCTTTTGTGGCACTTAAATTAAGCTGAGGATAACAAAGGGAGGTAGGATGGGACAAAAACGGGGGCATTTTAAAAGCAGCCTAAGAATGGAATGGCAAAGTTTTAATATGGACTCTCCCTGGCCATTGGAGCTGGTAAAAGGTAAAGGCAAAGGTTTCCCCTGACATTAAAGTCTAGTTGTGTCCAACTCTGGGGAGTGGTGCTCATCTCCATTTCTAAGCTGAAGAGCCGGCTTTATTCATAGACACCTCCAAGGTCATGTGGCTAGCACGACTGCATGGAGTACCATTACCTTCCCGCAGATGAGGTACCTATTGATCTACTCACATTTGCATGTTTTCGAACCGCTACGTTGCCCGAAGCTGGGGCTAAGAGGGGGAGCTCACCCTGGTCCCCAGATTCAAACCACCAACCTTTTGGTTAGCAAGTTCAGCAGCTCAGTGGTTTAACTCGCTGTGCCACCTGGAGTCCCAACTGGAGCTGGAGGCTTTAGAACAGTGTTTCTCAACCCTGGAGGGGTCGCCAGGAGGTGCCAGAGGGGTCACTAAAGACCATCAGAAAACACAGCATTTTCTGTTGTTCATGGGGGTTCTGTGTGGGAGGTTTGGCCCAATTCTATCATTGGTGGGGTTCAGAATGCTTTTTGAATGTAGGTGAACTATAAATCCCAGCAACTACAATTCCCAAATGTCAAGCCCTATTTTCCCCACACTCCACCAGTGTTCACATTTAGCATACTGAGTATTCGTGCCAAGTTTGGTCCAGACCCATCATTGTTTGAGTCCACAGTGCTCTCTGTAGGTGAACTACAACTCCCAAACTCAAGGTCAATGCCCACCAAACCCTTCCAGTGTTTTCTGTTGGTCGTGGGCATTCTGTGTGCCAAGTTTGGTTCAATTCCATCGTTGTGGAGTTCAGAATACTCTTTGATTGTAGGTGAACCATAAATCCCAACAACGACAACTGCCAAATTATGTTTCATAACAGGAGCCAAATTACAGTTATGAAGTAGCAAAAGAATGTTATGGTTGGGGGTCACCACAACATGAGGAACTGTATTAAGGGGTCGCGGCATTAGGAAGGTTTAGAAATTATGATTGGCCAGATGTTGCTCCCATCCATAGCACAGCCAAAAGGATGCTGAGAGTTACAATCCAACAACACATTCTCCGTCACTATTTAAGTGCCTAATATTCTGACACACAGCATTGGAAACAAACACATGCCTAGAATGTGCGTTCCATTCAGTGGGGAATTAATGGCACTAGTGTGGCAGGTATTATAAGCTAGGAGTATTTCGCCATTGCCTTTTTCCTAAATTGTACATCTGCAATTCTTGCCTCCCGCCTTGTCCCATGCCACTTACGAGCTGCAGTATTCCAATCCTGCGGCGGCACGCTTTTGCCGGTGGCTGTGGAGGTGCTGTGCCCGATCCGGAGGCATCGCCATCACCAGCAAGTAGGGCAGCTGCTGCTTTTCCTGGCTGAGCAGCTCCTGGTCCCCTCGCTTTGTTTTAGTGCCTGGTAAGGAACGTGCACGAAGGTTAATTTAGTTTCAGATGACTCACACACAGCTCTCAATAACATAACATATCGCTATGGCATTGTATTGCAATGGGATAAACATAACACCAACGGTTTGTTTTTGCTTTTAATGTCAGGAACGACTTGAGAAACTGCAAGTTGCTTCTGATGTGAGAGAATTGGCCGTCTGCAAAGATGTTGCCCAGGGGACACCCAGATGTTTTGATGTTTTACCATCATTGTGGAAGGATTCTCTAATGTCCCCTCATGGGGAGCTGGAGCTGACAGAGGGAGCTCATCTGCACTCTCCCCAGATTCAAACCACTGATCTATCAATAGTCCTTACAGATGTGGGGTGGGGACAACTGTACATCTTTGGGTACTATTACAAAGGATAAGAAAGAGTTGATTCTGTCCTTGGATGCCCTCCAGTTAAGGGTTCTTGCACCACTTCTGTTCCTTTTGGCATTGCTTGCGTTGCCACCCAGGTCTGATGCAGAGGCCTTTTTTGGCCCATTTTTGGGGCACCCATCTTTCCTCACTTCTGCTGCTGCCTGCCGAGACCCTGGTGACAATGGTTGGCAGACGGAGCCTGGGCAGGTTCAGGGTGAGACTTGCTCTCCAGAAAATAACAAAAAAAACCAAACAAAAGTAACAACAATAACAATTTTTTTGTGTCAGGAGTGACTTGAGAAACTGCAAGTCGCTCCTGGTATGAGAGAATTGGCCATCTGTAAGGACATTCCCAAAGGGACGGCCGGATGTTTTGCCATCCTTATGGAAGGCTTCTCTTGTGTCCCTGCATGGGGAGCTGGAGCTGACAGAGGGAGCTCACCTGCGCTCTCCCCGGATTTGAACCTCTGACCTGTCGGTCTTCAGTCCTCCCGGCACAAGGGTTTAACCCATTGTGCCACCGGGGGCTCCAACACTGATTTATGAGTGCTGGAGCATGACTGGCAACCAGGGTTCGAATCCCCCTCTTGGCAATAGAGTCAGACTAGTGACCTTGGGCAAGTCACACTCTCTCAGCTTCTTAAATTGGCCAACCTTCCATGAATAAATCTTGTTGAGAAATCTCTACAAAATGTTCATATTATGAAATGTTGTTAGAGGAAAACAAGTACACCTTCCCATCCAGTTTGTAGCTAAGGGTACATCTACACAGGCATGGGCAAACTTGGGCCCTCCATGTGTTTGGACTCCAACTCCCACCATTTCTAACAGCCTCCTTTTCCTCCTCAGCCGCTTAAGCCTGAGGCTGTTAGGAGTGGTGGGAGTTGGATATAGATCAGAAACTAATAAAGGTGGCCAAATGAAACATTCACACCAACCTCCAACAGATAAGAGTTCTTTCTCCCATCCTGGATATTATTCCACAGATATATAAATCCCATTTTCCTAGTTTCCAACAGACTTCACAACCTCTGAGGATGCCTGCCATAGATGTAGGTGAAACGTCAGGAGAGAATGCTTCTGGAACATTGCCAGACAGCCTGGAAAACTCACACCAGCCCAGTGATTCCGGCCATGAAAGCCTTTGACAATACATATATGGTATTACTTTGTGTGTGTGTGTGTGTGTGTGTGTGTATGGCATTACTTCTCCAAGTTCAATACCATTCTTTTAAAGCAAATTTAACTGTGATTGTTGTGTGCCTTCAAGTCATTTTTGACTTATGGAGAGAGCCTAAGGCGAAGCTATCATGGGTTTTTCTGAGACTGGATTGACACTGCCATATAACTGCAATATATGGTCCACACTGGCCATATAATGCAGTTCAAGCTACATTACATGGCAGTGGAGATCCAGCCAGAGAGTGTGAAATTTTCCCAAGGTTTTCATGGGAGATTCGAACCCTGTTCTCCAGAGTCATCATCCGGTGATCAAAACACTACGCCACTCTGGCTCTCTTCTAAAGCTAACCTAGTAATATTCAAAACCTATAGTTAACGTATTATCTCATTAGTCTGCAAAACAAAAAACACAATCCTAAGTCCCCACTGTATTCTACTCACTCATGATAAAGGAATGCTCTGTTGCACTTGTGTGTGTGTGTGTTTACTGTCCATTTTCCAGTGTGCGTAAAGAAGTTTCTGTTGATGCTGCCCACTCAGGTAAGGGGGTCAGGTGAGTTCTCCAAAGGCTGTGATTTGCTCAATGTTTACCCTTAAGCCCTGAATATTGCGGAGGACGGTGAATGCCTGGCAGGCAAACCGGGGCAGCTTAAATGCTAACCTATGTTTTTCTCTAGGTTAGGACAGTAATTCATAAACTATGTGCTGGAGGAAGTAAATTAGAGGCTCCTGGGAGCCAAAATCAGCCGTTTACGGAGGAGACTCTTTCTGAGTAAGTTGCTACTGCTCTTGAGTTTCTCCACCTGCAATTGGGAGCACAATGTAAACCTTGTCCGGTTGGCAACACAGCCTTCCAGGTTTAACAGGTGCAAACCGGGATTCAGGGACCTCAGGATTATAGTTTTGTTTTTTCTCGTGTCAGGAGCAATTGAGAAACTGCAAATGGCTTCTGCTGTGAAAGAATAGGCTATCTGCAAGGACATTGCTCAGGGAACGCCCAGATTCCTCATCCTGTAGGAGTCTTCTCTCATGTCTCTGCATGGGAAGCTGGAGCTGACAGATGGGAGCTCACCCCGCTCCCCGGATTCGAACTGCCGACCTTTCGGCCAGCTTTCCTGCCAGCACAAGGGTTTAACCCATTGTGCAACTGGGAGCTCCTAGGATTACAGTTATGATTACAGAAGGACATTGGAACTAGAAGAGGCTGCAGCAGTTTGCTTTTGCCTGAGACTACTGGGAAGGGGAAGACTGCACCTCTTCACTTCTTGGCTAACTAAATCTGGACTACTTTTGCTACCAAACAACATGAGAGTGCGTTCAAGGATGGCAAAAACTGTCAGTGAGGAAGAACACACATTCTAGAAGAGGCTGCAGCAGTTTACTTTTGCCTGAGACTACTGGGAAGGGGAAGATTGCACCTCTTCACCCTGTGGCTAACTAAACCTGAACTACTTTTGCCGCCAAACAACATGACAGTGCTTTCAAGATGGCAAAAGCTGTCAGCGAGGAAGAACACGCATTCTAGGAGAGGCTGCAGCAGTTTGCTTTTGCCTGAGACTACTGGGAAGGGGACAATTGCACCTCTTCACTCCTTGGTTAACGAAACCTGAACTACTTTTGCCGCCAAACAACATGAGAGTGCATCCAAGATGGCAAAGGCTGTCAGTGAGGAGGAACATACATTCTATGGGAGGCTGCAGCAGTTTGCTTTTGCCTGACACTACTGGGAAGGGGAAGACTGCACCTCTTCAATCCTTGGCTAACTAAACCTGAACTACTTTTGCCGCCAAATAACATGAGAGTGCTTTCAAGATGGCAAAAGCTGTCAGCGAGGAAGAACACACATTCTAGGAGAGGCCGCAGCATTTTGCTTTTGTCTGTGACTACTGGGAAGGGGAAGATTGCACCTCTTCACTCCTTGGCTAACTAAATCTGGACTACTTTTGCCGAAAAACAACATGACAGTGCGTTCAAGATGGCAAAAGCTGTCAGTGAGGAAGAACACATGATCTATGGGAGGCTGCAGCAGTTTGCTTTTACCTGAGCCAAATGGGGCAGGCTAGCATCCCAATTTCTCTTCTCTCTTGCTGAGTTCAAACTAACTTCTACACTATGAATATTGCTGAATTAAGAAGAAAATTGTGAGGAAGAAGGAGAAGGAAAGCAACTGAAAAATTGGGGAAACAGTTTCCTTGGGACTGCCAAATTGGGAGAGTTGGGGGTAAAGTGTGCTGATTATAATTCAGGGAAAGATGCAATAAAATAAAGAGGTTGGGAAAGAAATATTTGAAAAGCCAAGTGGTGCAGCGTTCTGGAGAGGGGTGTGGACGCAACACTGCATTAGCCTCTGCATGACCCCCTTAGGAAGACCTGCTGTCTCCTTCTGGGGGTCCTATTTTTAGCTGATGAAATGCAGCCGGTGCCCTGGGCTCCGTGTACGAGAGTGAGTGTGCGAGTGTGAGCTCTTGTGTTTCACGCTGCCGCCTAGAGGAGATTCCCACCATTCTGGATCACAAGGGATCACCGGAATTGGCCAGACTCCCCTCCGCCGACACCCATCGTCCCCAGCCAGGGCAGAAGGAATGGCATATCTGTGCCAGGATGAGGAAGCCTTCTTGCCTTGCTTGCCAGGAGGAGGCAAGTCTCATCCTGAACCTGCCCAGGCTCCGTCTGCCAAACATTGGCACCCAGGTCTGGGCAGGCAGCAGAGGTGAGGAAAGATGGGTGTCCCAAAAGTGGGTTGAAGAAGGCCTCTGCGTCAGACCTGGGTGGCAACGCAAACCATGCTGAAAGAACGGAAGTGGTGCAAGAACCCTTATCTGGAGGGCATCCAAGGATAGAACCAACTCTTTTTTGCCCTTTGTAATAATTCCCTTTGTTTGTCTGAATGATAGGTCAGCGGTTGAAATCCAGGGAGAGCGGGTCCCCCAAAAATAAACTTTCCCAGATCAGCCAATCAACATCCCAGAGTTCCACTTTGAATCTCAAGGAGCCCAGGGTGATGCAATGGGTTAAACCCTTGTGCCAGCAGGACTGCCGACCGAAAGGTCAGCGGTTCAAATCCAGAGAGCAGGGTGAGTTCCTGTCTGTCAGCTATAGCTTCCCATGCAAGGACATGAGAAAAGCCTCCCACAGGATGGTAAAACATCCGGACGTTTCCTGGGCAATGTCCTTGCAGACAGCCAATTTATTGTCAAAGGCTTTCATGGCCGGAATCACTGGGTTGTTGTAGGTTTTTTTGGGCTATATGGCCATGTTCTAGAGGCATTCTCTCCTGACGTTTTGCCTGCATCTATGGCAAGCATCCTCAGAGGTAGTGAGGTCTGTTGGAACTAGGAAAAAGGGTTTATATATCTGTGGAATGACCAGGGTGGGACAAAGGACTCTTGTCTGCTGGAGCTAGGTGTGAATGTTTCAACTGACTCTTCTATGTGAGAGTCATAGAAGAGCACCTGATGAACAAACCTGGACACAGCATTTTATTTGAGAACACAGAAATGCTGGACCACTCTCACAACCACCATATCAGGCTACCCAGAGAAGCCATTGAAATCCACAAGCATGTAGACAATTTCAACAGAAAGGAGGAAACCATGAAAACGAACAAAATCTGGCTACCAGTATTAAAAAACTCTAAAATTACAACAGTACAACAACAGAGAGGAAACAAACAAGGACATCTAATCACCTCTCAACAAAAGATTGCTGCAGGCACTGCCAGGCCATTATATGCTAATCAAGGTGGTCAGTTGAAACATTCACACCTAGCTCCAGCAGACAAGAGTCCTTTGTCCCACACTGGTCATTCCACAGATATATAAACCCTTTTTCCTAGTTCCAACAGACCTCACTGCCTCTGAGGATGCTTGCCATAGATGCAGGCAAAATGTCAGGAGAGTATGCCTCTAGAACATGGCCATATAGCCCGAAAAAACCTACAAGAACCCAGTGATTCCGGCCATGAAAGCCTTCAACAATATCCTCAGGTTGTCCTCCTGGCATAAGGACCGGATTCAAACTGCTGACTTTCTGTCAGCAAGTTCAGAAGCTCAGCAGTTTAACCCACTGCACCACGAGCGGGCCCGGAACCCCATAAACATAGAGAATTCGCACCTTCATTTTCCGCCTAATAAAGCCCTGCAAAAACTGGGATGCGGGGCTATGCCCAGATCTTTGACAATACCAACTAAGGCAGGAACCTGTGTCCACATGGTCAATGCAACGCTGCCAGTCATTCCCCCCGCCTTTACCTTCGACATGCATTTTCAGTACTTCAGGCCTGCCTTCACATGGGCAGTGGGCGCAGAGGCGGAATCGTCCCAGTTCGTCTGAAACACAGAAATGCGGGTTTTATGCCGTTGCATAGGACTGAAATATCAAATGGGAGATGAAGCTAAAATACATCCCGAAACTGAGCAGGAAGGCAAAAAGACAACAAACACTAGAACAGTGGTTCTCAACCTTTCTAATGCTGCGACCCCTTAATACAGTTCCTCATGTTGTGGTGACCACCAACCATAACATTATTTTTGTTGCTACTTCACAACTACAATCTTGCTATTGTTATGAATCATAATATAAATATCTGATATCCAGGATGTATTTTCATTCGCTGGAGCATATTTGGCACAAATATCTAATTTGAATACTGGTGGGGTTGGCAAGGGATTGATGTTGTCATTTGGGAGTTGAAGTGGCTGAGATTTATAGTTCACCTACAATCAAAGAGCATTATGAACTCCAATAATGGGATTGAACCAATCTTGCCACACAGAACTTCCTTGACTAACGGAAAATACTGGAAGGGTTTGGTGGGCATTGACCTTGAGGTTTGGAGTTGTAGTTCACCTACATCTAGAGAGCACTATGGACTCATACAATGATGGATCTGGACCAAACTTGCCATGAATACTCAACATGCCCAATGTGAATGAACACTGGTGGAGTTTGGGGAAAAGAGACCTTGGCATTTGGGAGTTGTAGTTGCTGGGATTTATAGTTCACCTACAATAAAAGATCATTCTGATCCCCACCAATGATAGACTTGGGCCAAACTTCCCACACAGAACCCCTATGACCAACAGAAAATACTATGTTTTCAGATGGTCTTTGGTGATCCCCCTGACACCCCCTCGTGACCCCCCCAGGGGTCCCGACCCCCAGGTTGAGAAGCACTGCACTAGAATCTACCAAGTTCCAGGACCAACTGACTAGAATCTACCAAGTTCCAGGACCAACATGTTCAGTCCAACTGACTCACAGCACTGGTCAAGATAGATAAGAATTCATTCCAATCATCAGCATTTTATAGAACTTCAGGATATGCAGACAAAGTGCAAATGCGCAATATCTAATGCATACATAGTACTCCTTGTCTGAAGTCTAGGTGACTATCACAGCATGCAGGTAGGACTTCTTTTGGATGAGGATGTTTCTCAAGTCTGGCACTGGAGATGTAATAGTTGGAGTGTTGGATTAGGACTTTGGGAGATCAGGAGTCACATCTCTGCTGAGCCATTTAGAATCATAGAGTTGGAAGAGACCTCATGGGCCATCCAGTCCAACCCCATTCTGCCAAGAAGCAGGAAAATTGCATTCAAAGCACTCCTGACAGATGGCCATCCAGCCTCTGTTTCAAAGCTTCCAAAGAAGGAGCCTCCACCACACTCCGGGGCAGAGAGTTCCACTGCTGAACAGCTCTCACAGTCGGGAAGTTCTTCCTCGTGTTCAGATGGAATCTCCTTTCTTGTAGTTTGAAGTCCTAGTCTCCAGGGCAGCAGAAAACAAGTTTGCTCCCTCCTCCCTATGACTTCCTTTCGCGTATTTATACTTGACTATCATGTCTCCTCTCAGCCTTCTCTTCTTCAGGCTAAACATTCCCAGCTCTTCAAGCCGCTCCTCATAGGGCTTGTTCTGCAGAACCATGATCATTTTAGTTGCCCTCCTTGGGACACATTCCAGCTTGTCAATATCTCCCTTCAATTGTGGTGCCCAGAATTAGACACAATATTCCAGGTGTGATCTAACTAAGGCAGAATAGAGGGGGAGAATGACTTCCCTAGATCTAGACACTAGACTCCTATTGATGCAGGCCAAGATCCCATTGGCTTTTTTTTCTGCTGCCACATCAGATAGACTCATAGCGGAACAGAATTCACAGACTCTGAAGATTATATACAACTTCTTACCATGCAGGAATACATGGAATGCATGGTGGGATACTATATCCAATTCTGGGCACTGCAACTGAAGGGAGATGTTGACAAGCTGGAATGTGTCCATAGGAGGGTGACTAAAATGATCAAGGGTCTGGAGAAGAAGCCCTATGAGGAGCGGTTTAAAGAACTGGGCATGTTTAACCTGATGAAGAGAAGGTTGAGAGGAGACATGATAGCCATGTATAAAATACGTGAGAGGAAGTCATAGGGAGGAGGGAGTAAGCTTGTTTTCTGCTGCCCTGGAGACTAGGACACAATGGAACAATGGCTTCAAACGACAAGAAAGGAGATTGCATCTGAACATTAGGAAGAACTTCCTGACCGTGAGAGCTGTTCAGCAGTGGAACTCTCTGCTCCTTCTTTGGAAGCTTTTAAAAAGAGGCTGGATGGCTATCTGTCGGGGGTGCTTTGAATGCAATATTCCTGCTTCTTGGCAGGAAGTTGGACTGGGTAGCCCACAAGGTCTCTTCCAACTCTATGATTCTATTATTCTATGATTCTATAATACAGAAATAAAGCACTCCTGAAGGATGCCCATCCACACCTCCAGAGAAGGAGTGTCGAGCATCCTCCAAGGCTAATTATTTCACTCCTCCTGATATCGAAGTGGAATCTTTTGTGTTTTGAATCCGTTGGGTCATGTCCCAGTTCCATCAACCCTTCAGATATCCAAAGATCGCTTCCTCAGCCTTCTCTCGGGTGACATGCCCAAGCTTCGGAATCGTTCCCCGCAAGTCTTGGTTTCCAGACCTTTGATGGTTTTTTTAAAAAGTTTCCTGTTTTTACTCAACAACGTGACAAACAGCCATGGAAAACTACAGAATGAAAAGCCGCTCAATGCTGAATTGCTTCCTCAAACTGATTTCCCTAAAACTCTAGGGTTCTGTAAGAAATCATAAGGCGTTCCTTAAGAATGATAAAGAAAACCCATCATTTAAAAAAATCTAATTTAACCTGCCTAATGCCGCGACCCCTTAATACACTTCCTCATGTTGTGCTGACCCCCAACCATACCATTATTTTCGTTGCTACTTCATAACTGTAATTTTGCTACTGTTATGAATTGTAATGTAAATATCCGATGTGCAGGATGTTTTTTCATTCACTGGAACAAATTTGGCATAAATACCTAATACACTCAAATTTGAATACTGGTGGGGTTGGGGCGGGATTGATTTTGTCATTTGGGAGTTGTAGTTGCTGTGATTTGTAGTTCACCTACAATCAAAGAGCATTCTGAACTTCACCAATGATGGAAATCAACCAAACTTGGCACACAGAACTCCCATAACCAACAGAAAATACTGGAAGGGTTTGGTGGGTATTGACTTTTGAGTTTTGGAGTTATAGTTCACCTATGTCCAGAGAGCACTGCAAACTCAAACAATGATGGATCTGGACCAAACTTGGCACGAATACTCAGTATGCCCAAATGGGAACACTGGTGAAGTTTGGGGAAGATAGAAATTGACATTTGGGAGCTGTAGTTGCTTGGATTTATAATCCACCTAAAATCAAAGAGCATTCTGAACTCCACCAATGATGGAAATCAACCAAACTTTGCACGCAGAACTCCCATGACCAATAGAAAATACTGGAAGGGCTTGGTGGGCATTGACTTTTGAGTTTTGGAGTTGTAGTTCACCTACTTCCAGAGAGAACTGTTGACTCAAACAATGATGTATCTGGACCGAACTTTGCACAGATACTCAATATGCTCAAATGTGAAGACTGGTGGAGTTTGGGGAAAATAGAAATTGGCATTTGGAAGCTGCAGTTGCTGGGATTTATACTTCACCTAAAACCAAAGAGCATTCCGAACTCCACCAATAATGGAAATCAACCAAAATTGGCTCACAGAACTCCCATGACCAACAGAAAATACTGGAAGGGTTTGATGGGCATTGACCTCGAGTTTTGGAATTGTAGTTCACCTACATCCAGAGAGAACTGTGGACTCAAATAATGATGGATCTGGACATAACTTGGCATGAATACTCAATATGCCCAAATGGGAGCACTGATGAAGTTTGGGGAAGACAGAAATAGGCATTTGGGAGTTGTAGTTGCTGGGATTTATAGTTCACCTACAATCAAATAGTATTCTGAACTCCACCAATGCTGCTGCTGCTGATAATAAATTTATTATGGTTCAGAGACCCTTATTACACTATAGCATACAAGTTATACGGGTAATGAGATTAAGAACATCCAGTTGATTGAACACACAAATGGATAACATTTGCAAACAATAAAAGCTGCTTAAACTACATGTTGGCTAAAAACAAAGCCAGAGAGCACTGTGGCCTCCAACAATGATAGATGTGGACCAAACTTGGCACAAATACTCAATATGCCCAAATGGGAACACTGGTGGAGTTTGGGGGAAATAGACCTTGACATTTGAGAGTTGTAGTTGCTGGAATTTATAGTTCAGCTACAATCACAGCAGGAGGAGGGCTTTTGGTGGGAGGATTCGCCAGCTGTTTCCAAAAAGGAAGAGAAAGACAGCCAGAGATCTTCAGCTTTCTCTGCCAAAGGGGTTCTTAAGACTATCAGAAATATGTGTTTTCTTCTGGTCTTTGGCAACCCCTCTGAAATCCCCCTCACAACTCGCCTAGGGGTCCCGACCCCCAGGTTGAGAAATGCTGATTCAGGAGAATATTAATTTATGTGCAAGGGTTCCGGAGACCTGGAAATTGTTTCAAGCACTTCAAAGGCTGAGAAAGCCTTCTTCCTTGTAATTCCTTCCTTTTTCTCTCCTTTCCTTTTCCCTGGCAGCCTCTGAAAAGAAAGGAGCCAAGGAGGGGCGCATGCTGAGCATGACCTGGCACATGCCACACGTTTGATGCCACTCTTTCCGGAACCCCATGGCATTGTGCCCGGGGTGCGGCCCGCCGACTCAGCAGGTTGAGCCTTTGTTTTTTCCGCTGCCTTCCCGCACCCCCACTTTTTCTCCCTCTTGGGCATGGAAGCAACGCAGGGAGAGGTTGCCCTACATTTCTGGGCCCCGAAGGGACGAGTGGTTGAATGATCCTTTGGATGAATCTACCCTGTTCTGAGCCAGCGTCAACACGGATGGAGCCGACGTCACAGGAAACATATAACTGCCACCTCTGTTGAAACAACATTACCGGCTACCAGTTTGTTTCAAGGTGCTGCTTTTCATATGTAATGCTCTATCCAGCTTTCTGGGTACCTGAAGGACTGTATCTCCTCTTTGAACCTGCCTACAATTTGACAACATTGGGAAGAAGGCTTTCGTTCAGTCCAGCTATCTTTATGATATGTATTAGAATCATATAGAACCACTAGCTGTCCCCTGCCACGTGTTGCTGTGGCCCAGTCTGTTGATCTGGAAAATAAAGTAATGAGAAAGTGTTGGTTTCTAATGTATGTAATGTCTTTCTGCTTGTGGGTAAACAGTATTTCTTGCTGTTTCTTTGTCAGTGTTGATGTGGAGAGTGTCGGGTTTGCCCACTCTGGAACATGCAACATATCGTTGTCCTTCTTTAAGGGTCCCTTTCAAATCTATGATACTATATCTCTCTGTGTGTGAATCATATCTATCTATCTATCTATCTATCTATCTATCTTATGGCTGGATGGCCCTTTGTCAGGAGGGCTTTGTTGACGTTTTCTTGCCTTGGTGAAGAGAGTTGGACTGGATGGCCTTAAGTATTTTCTGTTGGTCATGGGGGTTCTGTGTGGGGAGTTTGCCCCAATTCTGTCATTCATAGGGTTCAGAATGCTCTTTGACTCTAGGTGAACTATAAATTCCAGTAACTACAACTCCCAAATGTCAAGGTTTATTTCTCCCAAACTCCATCTGTGTTCATATTTGGGCATTTTAGGTATTTGTGCCAAGTTTGGTCCAGTTCCATCATTGTTTGAGTCCACAGTGCTCTCTGGATGTAGGTGAACTACAACTCCAAAACCAAAGGACACTGCCCACCAAACCCTTCCAGTATTTTCTGTTGATCATGGGAGTTTCATGTGACAATTCCATCGTTGGTGGAGTTCAGAATGCTCTTTGATTGTAGGTGAACTATAAATCCCAGTAACTACAACTCCCAAATAACAAAATCGTCATTTTTTGAGTGATAGTCACTCCTTGTGTTGTGAGACGTTTTGTTGCCAAATTTGGTGTGATTTCGTTCATTGGTTCTTTTGTTTTTAAGGTACTCATTATGCACAGAGCATTTTTATATATATAGATGGAATAATAAGGTTGGAAGAGACCTCGTGGACCATCCAGTCCAACCCCATTCTGCCAAAAAGCAGGAAAATTGCATTCAAAGCACCCCCAACAGATGGCCATTCAGCCTCTCTTTAAAAGCCCCCAAAGAAGGAGCCTCCACCACACTCTGGGGCAGAGAGTTCCACTGCTGAACAGCTCTCAAAGTTAGGAAGTTGTCCCTAATGTTCAGGTGGAATCTCCTTTCACGGGCTTTCACAGCAGGAATCACTGGAGTGTTGTGTGATTTCTGGGCTGTATCCTCTGCAGATATTTGGATATTAAGACCAAGTTTTTGACAAGCAATTGGAGCAGTGCAGTAAGTGGCTATGAAACAACGTAATTGACAAATGGAACAGTCCTGGATTATGTTTTGGTTGACATGATTTTAATTGCTGCTTTTAATAATTTGATTGTTTGGTTTTCATTGTAATTAATGTATTGTCGAAGGCTTTCATGGCCAGAATCACTGGGTTGCAGTCGGCTATATGGCCATGTTCCAGAAGCATTCTCTCCTGACGTTTCGCCCACATCTAGGGCAGGCATCCTCAGAGGTTGTGAGGTCTGTTGGAAACTAGACAAGTGGGGTCTACATATCTGTGGAATGTCCAGGGTGGGAGAAAGAACTCTTGTCTGCTTGAGGCAAGTCTGAATGTAGCAATTGGCCACCTTGATTAGCATTTAATTGTAATTGTTTATTTGATATGTGTGTGTGTGGCATCAAATTGCTATCTGTTATAAGGCTGAGTCCCCTCCAGGGTGAGAAAGTCAGGATATAAATATGGCAAATAAATAAATAAGATGCTAGCCACAGATGTCTGATATGTCCAAAGTATGACAGCCTCAGTTTAGTCATCCTGACTTCTGGGGAGAATTCAAGCCTAACTGATCTTGAATCCATTGATCCCCTCCCCCACCTATGGTTCCCATAGCATGCTCCCCTAGCCTGACATATCCAATAGATTGATTTTCTTCCAAATTGCCCTTTCTACTATCCACTGGTGGACTCTTTTATCCAATTTTCACAATTGTACGTAGACATCCGAAATGCTACTGCATATGATTTGACATCATCTGGGGAGATGATGCATATGAGCTGAGCATATGATCTGCTCAATGGAGCGTGCTTGCTCCATCAATGTTTAACCTTGACACAAATGCTCAGCCACTGCCAGAGAGACGGAGAGTTTCATCTATGCTGACGATCATGCCATCACCTCTCAAGCAGGGAGCTTTAAAATGGTTGAACAGAAGCTCTCCGAAGCTTTAGGTGCTCTATTACAGGAAAAACCAGCTGATTCCTAATCTATCTAAAATGCAGACGTGTGCTTTTCATTTCAAGAACAGACAAGCATCTTGAGCTCTGAGGATTACCTGGGAAGGAATCCCACTGGAGCATTGCAGCACGCCCAAATACCTGAGAGTTACCTGGACCGTGCTCTGACCTACAAGAAGCACTGCTTGAATGCCAAGCAAAAAGTGGATGCAAGAAGTAATATCATATGAAAACTGACTGGCACAACCTGGGGATCACAACCAGATACAGTGAAGACATCTAGCCTTGAGCTTTGCTACTCTGCTGTTAAGTATGCATGCCCAGTGTGGAACACATCTCGCCATGCCAAAACTGTTGATGTGGCTCTTAATGTGACATGCTGCATTATTACAGGTTGTCTATGCCCTACACCAGTGGAGAAATTATACTGCTTAGCTGGTATTGCACCACCTGACATCCGTCGGGAAGTAGCAACCAATAATGAAAGGTCAAGGCATTGACACCTCCAGCCCACCTCCTGTTCGGATATCAGCCAGCACGCCAATGCCATAAATCAAGAAATAGTTTTCTAAGATCTACAGGTATACTCGCAGGGACACCTCAGCAAGAGAGAGTCCAAAAGTGGCAGGCTAAAACCCTAACTCATGGCTGATACCAAATGAGAGACTCCTCCCTGGGCACACAAGAGACTGGGTGACTTGGAAGGCGCTAAACAGACTGTGCTCTGGCACCATGAGATGCAGAGCCAACTTTAAGAAATGGGGCCACAAAGTGGAGTCTGCGACATGGGAGTGTGGGGAAGAGCAAACTTTGTTGTTGTTCATTCGTTCAGTCGTCTCCGACTCTTCGTGACCTCATGGACCAGCCCACGCCAGAGCTCCCTGTCGGCCGTCACCACCCCCAGCTCCTTCAAGGTCAGTCCAGTCACTTCAAGGATGCCATCCATCCATCTTGCCCTTGGTCGGCCCCTCTTCCTTTTGCCTTCCACTTTCCCCAGCATAATTGTCTTCTCAGACTACCTACCGTATATTCCGGCATATAAGACGACTGGGCATATAAGACGACCCCCAAATTTTCCAGTTAAAATATAGAGTTAAGACGACTCCCATGCATAAAACTACACCCGCGTATAAGACGACCCCTGACTTTTGAGAAGATTTTCTTGGGTTAAAAAGTAGTCTTATACGCCAGAATATACTGTATTTCAATGCAACCTGAGTCCCACCACATGCACAATGGAGGACCTTCTTATAGCAACACCAGAGGCACTCCAAGTGGCCAGCTACCGGTCAAAACACATTTAGGATAATGCCAAGGTTTTTTTAAAAAAACTTTGTGCTTTTTAAATATACTAGCCATCCCCTGCCATGCATTGCTGTGGCTCAGTCTGTGTATATGTGTGTATATATATATTTGTGTTTGCGTATATATATGTAATTTTGTGCATGTGTTGTAGTGGGGTTTTTTTTTTTTTGCTTAAGTCTCTTCTGCTGTGTTTTTATGAGTGGTGGCCACTTGTTGGCCTAATAGGTGTATTGTGTCCAAATTTGGTTTCACTTTGTCCAGTGGTTTTGGAGTTATGTTAATCCCACAAACGAACATTACATTTTTATTTATATAGATTACAACTGTACCCTTGATTTGCTTCTGATAGGATAAATAAGTCTGGAGAAATAACAAAGGGACCAAGAGTACACTGGAATAAGGGAGACTTCTAGTCCGGTATTGTTGCTGCTCTGCTCGCTTTCTATCTTGTTTTGTTATTATTTGTTTTAGGCAGGCAAGACATGTTTAAATATGTGACCAACCCTCACACACCCGTAAGTGTCCGAAGACATGCCTCTTGTTCCAACACAACATTCCTGCCTTGCCCTATGGCCGGCGTACTGAGGTGGCAAACAGAAGCGGAGCGGGTGGAATTGTTCTCCTTTCGTTAGTAAAAGATTGGTTGGTAGCGAGTTCAGAAAGTTTGACTCCTGCCCTGATGTCACAACTCAGGTTTTAGGCAGGTCACTTTTAATCTCAAATGCTCTTGTGCATCAAAAATCCTCAGTGATCTCGCCTTATCTTTTCCAAACACATGCAGAGTTGGAAAGGTTATCTTTGAAGACTTCTGCTCCTGGAATTCTGGAACTTGGAACTCTATTAAGCTCTAGATTTTGTTGAATTGTGGGATCTTAGAACTGGAAATGATCACAAAGACCATCTAGTCTAATCCATTGTTGTTGTTGTTGTTGTTCATTCGTTCAATCGTCTCCGACTCTTCGTGACCTCATGGACCATCCCACGCCAGAGCTCCCTGTCGGCCGTCACCACCCCCAGCTCCCTCAAGGTCAGTCCAGTCACTTCAAGGATGCCATCCATCCATCTTGCCCTTGGTCGGCCCCTCTTCCTTTTGCCTTCCACTTTCCCCTAATCCATAGGAAAACACAACTGAAGCACTCCTACTACTAAAATGATAAAGGGTTTGGAGAACAAGCCCTATGAGGAGCGGCTTAAGGAGCTGGGCATGTTTAGCCTGAAGAAGAGAAGGCTGAGAGGGGATATGATAGCCATGTATAAATATGAGGGGAAGTCATAGGGAGGAGGGAGCAAGCTTGTTTTCTGCTTCCTTGGAGACTAAGACGCGGAACAATGGCTTCAAACTACAAGAGAGGAGATTCCATCTGAACATGAGGAAGAATTTCCTGACTGTGAGAGCCGTTCAGCAGTGGAATTCTCTGCCCTGGAGTGTGGTGAAGGCTCCTTCTTTAGAAGCTTTTAAGCAGAGGCTGGATGGCCATCTGTCAGGGGTGATTTGAATGCAATATTCCTGCTTCTTAGCAGGGGGTTGGACTGGATGGCCCATGAGGTCTCTTCCAACTCTTTGATTCTATGATTCTATTCCTGAAAGGTGTCCACCCGAGCTCTGATTAAAGATCTTGAAGGGGAGTCCATTACCTTTTTCAGGCAGTCTTTTCTATTGTCAAACAGCTCCTCCATTGAGGTTCCTCCTAACATATATGTAGTCTTGTAATTGGTTCATGTTCTAGAGCAGCCAAAATCAAGCTCACTCCACTTTCTACACCAGTGTTTCTCAACCTTCTTAATGCAGTAACCCCTTAATACAGTTCCTCATGCTGTGGTAACTCCCAACCATAACATTATTTTTGTGAGGTCAGAACCTCTGAGGATGCTTACCATAGGTAAAGGTAAAGGTAGTCCCCTGACATTAAGTCCAGTCATGTCTGACTCTGGGGTGTGGTGCTCATCTCCATTTCATCTCCAGCGTTGTCCGTAGACACCTCCAGGGTCATGTGGCCGGCATGACTGCATGGAGCACTGTTACCTTCCCGCCGGAGCGGTACCTATTGATCTACTCACATTTGCATGTTTTCGAACTGCTAGGTTGGCAGAAGCTAGGGCTGACAGCGGAAGCTCATGCCGCTCCCCGGAATTGAACCTGTGACCTTTTGATCAACAAGCTCAGCAGCTCAGTGCTTTAACCCACTGCACCACCGGGGGCTCCCAATGCTTACCATAGATGTAGGCAAAATGTCAGGAGAGAATGCTTCTAGAACATGGCCATATAGCCCGAAAAACCGACAACAACCCAGTGATTCCAGCCATGAAAGCCTTTGACAATCCAAGCTTGATTTGCTCCAGAACTGACTTACTTGTTTGACAGTCTGAAATATCCATAGAACAAAGCATATTTGCTGATTTTATTCCCATCTGATTTCCCTCCCTGCGCCCAGCTTTCACAAGATACAGAAAAATCATGACATCCTTTCAGGTATTTAATGATGCCTGTTGTGTGTGTGTGTCAACTGTAAAATAAGATGTACAAAGCTGATTGGTCAGGCTATGCCTGGGGAGATGGTTGAGCCTGGGACTTTTGTATACTGTTACATTTTTCAGGCTTGAGCTATGCAGGTGCTTGCAGAGAAGCAGAGAGAGACGAGGGACAGAATTTGGGGTGTACTCTGGCTTCATAAGCTGCTGGAAAGAGTTTATCCACATGGACAAAGAAAGACCATTTTAAATCTCTCATAAAAAGAGTTAATTGAACTGATCATGTGATTGTAAATATGTGTTTTCTGAACTTGGAAGAGTAGAATTTAAGGTGCTGGTGTTATCCTACAAAGCCCTAAACGGTTCCGGCCCAAAATACCTTGCAGACCGCATCTCGGCCTACGAGCCCACGAGGACCTTGAGATCATCCGGGGAGGCCCTTCTCTCGGTCCCGCCCGCCTCACAGGCACGTCTGGCGGGGACGAGAGAGCGGGCCTTCTCGGTGGTGGCCCCCCGGCTGTGGAACGCCCTCCCTGCTGAAGTTAGACAGGCGCCCTCCCTGATGGCCTTTCGTAGGAGCCTGAAAACATGGCTCTTCGAGCAGGCCTTCAACTGAGTGTATCATTGGAACGATACTGGAATGGATTATGACTACGAAATTGACTATGACCCCAGGATTTTGACGAAGCGGATTTTTAGTGTATGTTATGTAGTAGTAGTTTGGTATGTGTTGTCGTGATTTGCTGTACACTGTCTTTTCCATGTTGCTGTTCACCGCCACGAGTCGCCCTAGGGCTGAGAGTGGCGGTCAATAAGTGCAAATAATAAATAATAATAAATAAATAATAGAATCGCAGGGAGCATACAACCCCCCTGTTGCGCCAACTCCACTGGCTACCGATTTGCTACCGGGCTCAATTCAAAGTGCTGGTGTTGACCTTTAAAGCCCTAAACGGTTCCAGCCCAAGCTACCTATCTGACCGCATCTCGGCCTATGTACCCACCAGGACTTTGAGATCTTCCAGGGAGGCCCTGCTCTCGATCCCGCCAGCTTCACAAGCACTGCTGGCAGGGACGAGAGATAGGGCCTTCTCGGTGGTGGCTCCCCGGCTGTGGAACGCCCTTCCCACGGACATTAGATTAGCACCATCTCTGGTGGTATTCCACAAAAAAGTAAAGACCTGGTTGTTTGTGCAGGCGTTCGAGTAGTTAGTGCAATGATTGGTAATGACATAGGAATGGAACAATTGATGACGGATCTGGATTGTGTTTTTAGTGATGAGACGTTAGTGAATGGTTATTATAGTAATTGTGTACTAACTGTGTATTAGATATTGTTGTTAACTGTTTTTTATATTGGTGCATTGAATTTTGCTGTTTCCTATGTGCTGTGAACCGCTGTGAGTCGCCTTCGGGCTGAGAACAGCGGTATAGAAGTAAAGTAAATAAATAAATAAAATAAATAGAATCATAGAATCAAAGAGTTGGAAGAGACCTCATGGCCATCCAGTCCAACCCCATTCTGCCAAGAAGCAGGAACATTGCATTCAAAGCACCCCCGACAAATGGCCATCCAGCCTCTGTTTAAAAGCCTCCAAAGAAGGCGCCTCCACCACACTTTGGGGCAGAGAGTTCCACTGCTGAACAGCTCTCACAATCAGGAAGTTCTTCCTAATGTTCAGATGGAATCTCCTTTCTTGTAGTTTGAAGCCATTGTTCCATGTCCTAGACTACTTGTTCTTTACTGTTCATCTGCGTGGCATATTTTCTTTCTCTGGAAAGGCAGTGTGTGAACTATGCATGAGTTTCCTTTCGTCACAATGCCTACCTTTTAGCTTTCCGCCTTCCCTTCTCTAAGCTACTCTGTCCTGGATTGAGGTCAGATTGGAAAGTAGCTGGGTTTTTTTTCAATATCAATGTGATTGAATGGAACGGAGTGACCTCTCTTCGCAGCCTGAAGCTTAAAGAGCTTACAGCCCATCTACGTGCTTTTTCCCTCCACTCACCTCCACTTGCAAGCCACAGTCGGAGGACGGAGGTGACATCAAAGGAAAGCCATTCCTTCTCCTCCTTGAGCTTGACCAGACGACTGTCCAAGTAGTACCAGCTGGACATATTTGAAAAATGATTCTGTTGCTGGGGAGAGATGGAAAACAACGGGAGCAGTAAGGACACACTTTCTTAGATATCGCAGACAGATATCTGGACAATAGTGATCAAATGATATCAAGGCTTGGCCTGCCTGAAGAGCCATGTTGTCAGACTCACCCAGAAAGGAGGGGGCTAATCTAATTTCTTTAGGGAGGGTATTCCAGAACCAGGGAGCCACCACCGAGAAGGCCCTCTCTCTTGTTCCCACCAATCATGCTTGAGACACAGATGGGACCGAGACAAGGGCCTCCCCAGCAGATCTTAATGCCCATGCTGGATGTAGAAGGGGATAGGTTGGACTCGAAGATAGGTTGGACCCGAAGAGTAAACATGCAAATGTGAGTAGATCAATAGGTACCGCTTCGGCGGGAAGGTAACAACACTCTATAATTATTATATAGAAATATATATTATTATATATTACGTTATATTATACATAAATATATTATATATTAGATTGCTATTATTATATAGAAATATATATTATTATATATTATATTGGATTGTTATTATATACAAATATACTCTGACATATATTTGTATATAATAATAATCCAATATAATATATAATATACTGTATGTATGGGCAAGTGTGTATGTTTTGTATGTTTTGCACGTTTTGATATGGTCAAAATTGACGAATCAATAAAGAATCGTCGTTATATACAAATATAAAAAGGCAAAAGGTTTTCCCTTGACATTAAGTGCAGTCGTGCCCGACTCTGGGGGTTGGTGCTCATCTCCATTTCTAAGTCGAAGAGTCGGCGTTGTCCATAGACACCTCCAAGGTCATGTGGCCAGCATGACTGCATGGAGCGCCGCTACCTTCCTGCTAGAGCGGTACCTATTCATCTACTCACATTTGCATGTTCTTGAACTGCTAGGTTGGCGGAAGCTGGGGCTAACAGCGGGAGCTCACACTGCTCCCCGGATTCAAACCTGTGACCTTTGGGTTAGCAAGTTCAGCAGCACAGCGCTGTAACTCACTGCGCCACCAAGGGCTCCAATTATTATATAGAAATATATATTATTATATATAATATATATTTCTGTATTATAATAATAATGTAATATATCATTATTATATAGAAATATATATTATATATTACATTATTATACAAAAATAATTATAAATTATAGTATTATTATTATATAGAAATATATATTATTATATATTATATTGGATTAATATTATATAAAAATATAAAAATGCAAAAGGTTTTCCTCTGACATTAAGTCAGGGGGTTGGGGCTCATCTCTAAGCCAAAGAACCGGCATCGTCCATAGACACCTCCAAGGTCATGTGGCCGGCATGACTGCATGGAGCGCCACTACCTTCCCGCCCGAGCGGTACCTATTCATTTACTCACATTTGCATATTTTCAAACTACAAGGTTGGCAGAAGCTGGGGCCAACAGCGGGAGCTCACCCCACTCCCCACCCCAAAGTTTCGACCTTTCGGTCGGCAAGTTCAGCAGCTCATCAGTTTAACCCACTGCACCACAATGAGTATAGAAAATTATTATAATTATAATTATTATTTGAAACACAACAAGATGAGTCCACAGCAGACAAGATCATTCTGCTCGCTGTTGTATTGGATCACATGTCGGACACTTCCCAAGTGTCTAGGACAATAATAATAATAATAATAATAATAATAATAATAATAATGTTGTTGTTGTTCATTCGTTCAGTTGTCTCTGACTCTTCGTAACCTCAGGGACCAGCCCACGCCAGAGCTCCCTGTCGGCCGTCACCACCCCCAGCTCCTTCGAGGACAGTCCAGTCACTTCAAGGATGCCATCCATCCATCTTGCCCTTGGTTGGCCCCTCTTCCTTTTACCTTCCACTTTCCCCAGCATCATTGTCTTCTCTAGGATTTGCTGTCTCCTCATGATGTGGCCAAAGTACTTCAACTTTGTCTCTAGTATCCTTCCCTCCCTCTTATTATATAGAAAATGTGTGGTACCTGTCGGCTTATGGCAACCCCATGTGTATCATAGTATTTTCTTAGGTGAGTATTACTCAGAAGGGCTACTGCCAGCTGCTTTCTCTAAAATATTGATTTCATTGCCATATTTTTTGGCTGTCTCCCATCCAAGTCCTAACCGGGGCTGACCCTGCTTAGCTTCCGAGATCAGATCGAGTAGTGGTTCTCAACCTGTGGGTCCCTAGGTGTTTTGGCCTACAACTCCCAGAGATCCCAGCCAGTTTATCAGCTGTTAGGATTTTGGGAAATGAAGGCCAAAACATCCAGGGACCTTTGGTTGAGAACAACTGCTTTAAGGTATTGTGCAGAGCAATAGCATCACCAGGGATGCCCTTAAGTTTTGGACTTTGGCCCAGAAAAAGTCCCATCCAAACCCAGAAAGAGGCAATCTTACTGACACTGGACTTTTGTTGTGTTCCCCTTTACCTGGTAAAGCTCCAGCCGCTGCTGCTCTTGACTTTTTCCCGAGATCCGCATCCTCAGCTCGGCGCGGTACAGCAGTTTGGGATCCTGGAGAGTGGTCAGGATCTGCGACAGGTTGAACCCAAAGAAGGTCCTGGAGGAGTTCTTCTTGTACTGCTCCCCGTAACTTTCTGCACCAGGAGAGAAGAAGCAAGGAGGCGTCAAAGGAAGATGTGTTTTTTAATTCACTCCAGTTCTATTTCAACCTTGAGCCGGTTATTTATTTCTTCATGGAGGATGTCTTGGGGAGAGAAGCTTCTCCGATCCTCTGCCAAATCGTTTTGCAAGCATACAGGTGCAAACTGCTTAGCATAAATTTGCCAAGTGAATGGAAAACAAAGCTGCAGGTTGCAAGTGAGCTGAGACTAGGGCAGTGTTTCTCAACCTGGGGGTCGGGACCCCTGAGGGGGTCGCAAAGGGGTGTCAGAGGGGTCGCCAAAGACCCTCAGAAAACACAGCATTTTCTGATGGTCATGGGGATTCCACGTAGGAAGTTTGAGCCAATTCTATCATTGGTGGAGTTCAGAATGTTATTTGATTGTAATGAACTATAAATCCCAGCAACTACAACTCCCAAAAGTCAAGGTCTATTTTCCCCAGGCTTCACCAGTGTTCACATTTGCACATATTGAGTATTTGTGCCAAGTTTGGTCCAGATCCACCATTGCGTGAGTCCACGGTGCTCTCTGGATATGGGTGAACTACAACTCCCAAACTCAAGGTCAATACCCACCAAACCTTTCCAGTGTTTTCTGTTGGCCATGGGAGTTCTGTGTGGCAAATTAGGTTCAAACCCATCGCTGGTGGAGTTCAGAATGCTCTTTGATTTTAGGTGAACTATAAATCCCAGCAACTACAACTCCCAAATTACAAAATCAATCCTCCCACAACCCCACTAGCATTTACATGTGGTTGCATTGGGTATTTGTTTCTCTCTGTCTACTCCAACTGATGCAAGCGGAGTGCAAAGTGCAAAACACATGGAGGGCCGAAGTTTGCCCATGCCTGGTCTACACTGACCATATAATGCGGTTTAAAAGTCTACCAATGTTGAAACTGAGGACACATCTATACTACCATATGCAGTTTCAGAATGAAGCTTAACTGCATTGAACTGCATTATATGGCAGTGCAGACTCATACAATTGCATTTCAATGCAGTTAAACTGTATTATATGACAGTGTTGATAGGGCCTGAGATGACTCCTGACACCATTGTACCACTAATTGTTGTCTCTCCCGTTTTTTCCAAATAGAGGACCTTTCGCTTGCCCTCCTGGATGCATCTCCACTACAAAACTAACACAGTTTCACACTGCTTTAACCACCATGTCTCAATGCAATGGAATCATAGGAGTTGTGTGTTCTGTCGAAGGCTTTCATGGCCGGAATCACTGGGTTGTTGTAGGTTTTTCGGACTGTATGGCCATGTTCCAGAAGCATTCTCTCCTGATGTTTCACCTGGATGTATGGCAGGCATCCTCAGATGTTGTGAGGAGGTGATCTCACAACATCTGAGGATGCCTGCCATAGATGCAGGTGAAATGTCAGGAGAGAATGCTTCTGGAACATGGCCATACAGTCCGAAAAACTTACAACAACCCATAGGAGTTGTGGTTTGCAAGGTCTTTAAACTTCTCTAAAGAGGGCTTGTGTGTCACCAAACGACACATTTCAGAATTCCATGGTATTGACTCTTGGCAGTTAAAGTGGTATTAAAGTGCTTTAATTCTACAGTGTAGATGTATTCCCCTTTATAGTGCTTCTTGGATCCACTGGTCTTTGCTTCTCTTTTTGGTCCTTGTTTGCAAAAATCAGAGTCCATGAAAAAGAAAAAAGACAACACAGCTCTGCCTTCATCTTTCCCATTCCATACCTGTATCTCGTTTTCAAGCAGAACTGCCTCTGGTAAAAATTTGGACCGACATCTTAAGTGAATTAATAGCGGTCGGTATTCCGAAAAGCAGGATTTTATTCCTTTTGGCAGCCAGAAAGCCTTGGATCCGACCCAGCGTTACGCATGCAAATCTCAACAGGAAAAGGCAAGGGGAGAAGCTGGAGGCTGAAGCCAAGATCAATAAAACAGAACCCAGAGCATCAAAGCCGTGATTGCAGATGTCTCTCATATTTATAACTGTTTTCGCCTTGGCTTCTGCCTGTTCGCACAAACACATACAGCCCAGCCGGCTCCGAGAAGGACCACTGGATGCATGCATGAAGTCACATCCCTGAGCATGCCATCCAATGCCCGTTCCCATTTTACAGACACTGAGATCTGGCTGAAATATCCAGTCCGGGAAGCTAGGAAAAGTTACTTCGGGGGGGGGGGGGGGGAGGACTTCTAGAAATTCTAAGCCAATAGCATATGGCGACTATAGGGTTATAATTCAGAGAAGCAATTTTTTCCCACCTCATGGTGGTTAAAATGGGGTAAAAGTGTGCTAATTCTACAGTGTAGATGTACCTTAGGCTGAGATATAAGCTATTTGGTTTGACCTTCTTCACCCTTATAGCAAACATGAAAGGAAAGTCAGACAAGATAGATAGATAGATAGATAGATAGATAGATAGATAGATAGATAGACAGATAGACAGACAGACAGACAGACAGACAGATAGATGATAGATAAGATAAATAGATAATAGACAGGACAGACAGGATGGATGGATAGGCTTAATAAATAATTGGATAGATAGATAGATAGATAGATAGATAGATAGATAGATAGATACATCAATACATCAATACATCAATAGATTGATAGAATAGATGATAGGGTGGATGGGTGGATGGTTAATTGGATGGACTGATAACTGGATGGATAGAGATAGATAGATAGATAGATAGATAGATAGATAGACAGACAGATAGATTAGGATAAGGTAAGGTAAGGTAAGGTAAGGTAAGGTAAGGTAAGGTAAGGTAAGATAAATAGAGAGGACAGACAGGATGGATGGATAGATGGATGGGATGGGATAAATGGATAATTAGATAGAAAGGTAGATAGATAGGATAGATGATAGAGTGGATGGATGGAATGATAATCAAATGGAATGATAATTGGATTGGATGGATGGATGGATGGATGGATGGATGGATGGATGGGTGGGTGGGTGGGTGGGTGGGTGGGTGGGTGGATGGATGGATGGATGGATGGATGGATAGGTAGGTGGATGGGTAGGTAGGTAGGTAGGTAGATAGATAGATAGATAGATAGATAGATAGATAGATAGATAGATAGATCGAGACACCAGACAGACAGACAGACAGACGGATAGATGATAGGATAAATAGATGATAGAACAGGATGGATGGATGATACACAGAAAGGCTGGATAGATGGGATGGATTGATGGATAGATAATTGGACGGATGAATAGACAGACAGATAGATAAGTAAACAGGTGATCAAGAGGACAGACAGGATGGATGGGATGAGATGAATGAATAGATAGATATAATTGGATGGATTGATAATTGGGTGGATGAATAGATTAGATAGACGGATGGATGGATGGAGAGAGAGAGATGATAATATAAAGAGATGATAGAGAGAACAGACAGAATAGATGGATGGATGGACGATACATAGATAGGATGGAAAGATTGGATGGATGGACAGATGGGTGGATGGGAAGACAGACAGCTAGAAGATAGGACAAATAGATGATAGAACAGACAGGATAGATGGATGGATGGATGGATGGATGGATGGATGGATGGATGGATGATATATAGCTAGGATGGAAAGATTGGATGGATGGACAGATGGGTGGATGGGAAGACAGACAGATGATAGGACAAATAAGTGATAGAACAGACAGGATGGATGGATGGATGGATGGATGATACATAGCTAGGATGGAAAGATTGGATGGATGGACAGATGGGAAGACAGACAGATGATAGGACAAATAAGTGATAGAACAAACAGGATAGATGGATGGATGGATGGATGGATGATTGGATGGATGGATGATACACAAGATAGGATGGATAGATGGGATGGATAGATGGGATGGATAATTGGATGGATGGATGGATGAATGGATGGATGAATGGACAGATAGATAGATAGGATAAACAGACAGGCACTCTCAGTTAACCTGCACACATGAGTATCGGTAGATGTTGGATAAATGTAGTTTCTGGTGGCTTAAAAGTTGCAATTAAAAATAGGAAGTAATACTATACTAATACTATATACTAATACTAATACTATATCCCATACTGTACAATACCATAAACTCTATATTGACTTGATACTAATATTGAAATACAGAATGAAAAGCAAATGACAACCAAAGCCAGATTTAAATGTAATAAAGTTTGACTGTATTATAAAAGTAGCTTTGTGAATATAATATTCCGTAAAGTAGCATTGGGGGGGGGGGGGAGTTGCCAGCTGCTTGACAATTCTGCTTGCAGGAGTTCCAGTTAACTGAGAGTCTACTGTAGATAGAAAGAGGGCAGTTTCGTGGCTAAACAGGCATGAGAATCCAAGCCTTCCTGGTTTGTTTCCAGCAACATCTCAAAGGGATCACTGCATTTGGTCTCCAAAAGAGGCAGGTCGTTGGCCACAGACACACCCCAGAAATAAGCACCATCTTTTTTCAGGCATCCAACGCAAGTCCCGGGATCTATTTCTGCCACAGGAAGAGTCTATTTTTAAGCTCCTCTTCCTTGGGAGATCAAAAGGCCTTTGATTCCTCATCCCATCTCGGCCCACATACGGCAAGCAAATCGGCTCTCCTCCCGCAAGTCCCTCTCTTCCTCAGTTCAAGCCTCCTTCTTTCATGTCCCAACAAATGCAAAAGTTTGGAGCATCTGGCAATAAGGAAGGAATAAGAAGCACGGCAAGCAGGGGTTTGGGGTTTTTCAAGACTTCTCCTCCTAAGCATTTCATAGGGTGCATCCATACTGTAGCATTAATGTTTTGGACTTCGACTCCCACAATTCCTAACAGCCTCAGGCCCTTTCCTTTTCCCCCTCGGCCGCTTAAGCGGCCGAGGGGGAAAAGGAAGGGGCCTGAGGCTGTTAGGAATTGTGGGAGTCGAAGTCCAAAACATTGGAGGGCCAAAGTTTGCCCAGGCCTGGTGTAGATGCATCTCCGGATACATCAGGTCACTGGCTCTCATTCGAATGCCAGCATCTATTGCATTTGTCCCCTTGCGTTATGTATCTTTTGCAAGAATTTGAAAAAGGAAGGGAAACAGTCTCGTTTTGGCACAGTTGGCATCTCTTTTGCCCAGTTTGTGAGCTCATCGTTCGTTCCCTGCTTTGGAATAGAGACAGCGTCGCTGTCAACATTGTTTTGAAATAAGCAAAGATACTGAGAAAACTAAAGGTTACATTCTTTCCCGATTCTGTCTCAATCCTGCCCTCTCTGTTTACTAAATTTCTCTGCTGTTTTCCTTTTAACCAAAGCAGATTAAAGGGGGAAAATTTATTTGTGCGTTACGAGAGAGAGAGAGAGATATCTTATATCAAGCTTCAGGATTACCAAAGGACCATAAAAATTTGGGCTAATCTCCCTCTATCACAGTGTTTCTCAAATTGTGGGGAAGTTTCAGAGGGGTCACCAAAGACCACCAGAAAACACATATTTCTTATGGTCTTAGGAACTCCTTTAGCAGAAAAAGCTGAAGATCTCTCCACCGATCTTTCTCTTCCTTTTTGGTGCTGGTGAACTACAACTCCCACCATTCAAAAATAGCCCCCCCCCCAAACACAGCATTTGGGACCCATGCAGGAGTCCTGATAGGGGTCTCAGAGGGGTCACCAAAGACCATCAGAAAACACATATTTCTTATGGTCTTAGGAACTCCTTTAGCAGAAAAGGCTGAAGATCTCTCTGCCTATCCTCTTCCTTTTTGGTGCCGGTGAACTAAAACTCCCAAAATTCAAAAACAGCCCCCTCAACACAGCATTCGGGACCCCTGCGGGGGTCCTGAGAGGGGTCTCAGAGGGGTCACCAAAGGCCATCAGAGAACACATATTTCTGATGGTCTCAGGAACTCCTTTCACAGAGAAGGCTGAAGATCTCTCCACCTGTCCTTCTCTTCTTTTTGGTGCTGGTGAACTACAACTCCCAGAATTAAAAAACAGCTTCCCCAACCCCATCAGTATTCAATACTGGCCATGTAGGTAGCATGCCAAATTTGGTGCAGATCCATTGCAGGCTGGGTTCAGAATGCTCTTTAATTGTAGGTGAACTATAAATCCCAGCAATTGCAACTTCCAAATGTCAAGGTATATTTTTCCCAAACTCCACCAGTGTTCACATCTGGGCTTATTGAGTATTCGTGCCAAGTTTGGTCAAGATCTATCATTGTTTGAGTCCACAGTGCTCTCTGGATGTAGGTGAACTACAACTCCAAAACTCAAGGTCAATGCCCACCAAACCCTTCCAGTATTTTCTGTTGTTGGAGCCACCGGTGGTGCAGTGGGTTAAACCCCTGTGCCAGCAGGACTGAAGACTGACAGATCACAGGTTTGAGTCCGGGGAGAGCGCGGATGAGCTCCCTCTATCAGCTCCAGCTCTTCATGCACGGACATGAGAGAAGCCTCCCACAAATATAATAAAACATCAAAACATCTGGGCATCCCCTGGGCAACGTCCTTGCAGACAGCCAATTCTCTCACACCAGAAGCAACTTGCAGTTTCTCAAGTCGCTCCTGACACGACCAAAAAAAAAATCTGTTGGTCATCGGAGTTCTGTGTGCCAAATTTGGTTCAGTTGCATTGTTGGTGGAGTCCAGAATGACAATCCCAAATGTCAAGGTCTCTTTTCCCCAAAATCCATTTTTACATCTGGGCATATTGAGTATTTGTGCCAAGTTTGGTCCCTATCCATCATTGTTTGAGTCCACAGTGCTCTCTGGATTTAAGTGAACTACAACTCCAAAACCCAAGGTCAATGCCCACCAAACCCTTCCAGTATTTTCTGTTGGTCATGGGAGTTCTGTGTGCTAAGTTTGGTTCAATTCCATCATTGGTGGAGTTCAGAATGATCTTTGATTGTAGGTCAACTATAAATCCCAGCTACTCCAACTCCCAAATGTCAGGGTCTATTTTCCCCAAACTTCACTAGTGTTCTCATCTGGGCTTATTGAGTATTGGTGCCAAGTTTGGTCCAGATCCATCATTGTTTGAGTCTACAGTGCTCTCTGGATGTAGGTGAACTACAGCAATTACAACTCCCAAATGACAAAAATCAATCCTCTCCAACTCCATCAGTATTCAAATTTGGGCGTATCAGATATTTGTGCCAAATTTGGCCCAGTGAATCAAATCCATCCTGCATATCAGATATTTACATTATGATTCATAACAGTATAAAATATCAATTATGATGTAGCAACAAAAATCATGTTATGGTTGGGGGTCACCACAACATGAGAACTGTATTAAGGGGTCACGGCATTAGGAAGGTTGAGAAACACTGATGTAGATGAACTTCTAGTCGTTTCACAACTCTAAGGTTGCCAACCTTTTCTTGCCAGGACTCCTGTGCTTTTAACAGCTTTTAACAAATGGAAGGAAAGCTTTCCTCGCTGTTGTATCTGTACATTGAAGCAAACCAACCATCAACTTCCTTGCAACGTGTCAAAACTTTAGTCATTTTTCAGAAAGCTCTCTTACAAGGCAACCGCCCACACTTACTCTAGGCATTGCTTCCCTATCAGTACTAGGAAGTCAAGTCCCTTCGTTCGGTGTATAGCCACATTTTCTATTTCTATATGACAACCTCCTGTGAGTTCAGGATGTGTGCCGTACGGCCACAAAGACAGAGATAACGGTGTCTCCATTGTGCAGCTTCTGCTTATCGACCCAAGGAAATTCCCAAACTATTTTGGGATTTTTTCAGTATTGCATCCCCAAAGATAGGAGGATGAGCTGGTTTTAGCTGTTTGCGGTCCAAGGTCCCCCAGCTGTAAAACGGAGATAACAGCAAAGATTGTATGGAGATTGTCAACTGAAGCAATACCTTTGGTGCTTCTGTTGTCACAGTTTAACTGAGGAGCCACCAGAAATGGTCTTCTCTGGCTGCATCTAGATTGCAGAATGAATACTAGATTCTACGAGTCTACACTTACCATAGAATGCCATTTCGAACTGCATTATATAGCAGTGTAGATGGGGCCTAAGAGTGGCTACTGCAGTTTAAACACTGGACTAGGATCCTGGAGACCAGGGTTCAAATCCCAGTCCAGCCATGGAAACAAATCCGACTCTCTCCGCCTCAGAAGAAGAAAACCTCTCTGAACAAATTTTGCTAAGAAAATCCCCTAAAGTTACCAATCAACATAGTGTACATACATACACACATACTTTGACATATATAAGCATGACAAAGAATGTATGTGAGTTACCAATCAACATATATACATATACACATACTTTGACGTATATACCCATGACAAAGTATTTATGTGAGTTGGTTGGTTGGTTGGTTGCTTTGTACCACAAATGCTCCTCCATGGTTTGATGGATCTGGACCAAACGTAACATGAATACCCTTCGTTATCCAACTTAAAATAATTAAGGGGTTTGGATTTTTAAAACCACCCCTTTTAGGCCCAGAGCAGAAGGAAAGAAAAGGAACAATGTGGATTAGTTGTGGCATCGTGAAGTAGCCCTCTCATGTGACTGGGAAAGGAAAGGAATGAAGCAGATTGGCTTATGCTAGCTGACATGTGCATGAGGGGAGGGAGAAGGAAGGAAGGAAGGAAGGAAGGAAGGAAGGGAAAAAGAAGGGAAAGAAAGGAGAAAGGAGGAAGGAAGGAAGGGAAAAAGAAGGGAAAGAAAGGAGAAAGGCAAGGGAGGGAGGGAGAAGGAAGGAAGGATGGGAAAAAGAAGGGAAAGAAAGAAGCAAGATAAAGGAGGGAGGGAGAAAAAAGGAAGGGAGGAAGGAAGGGAAAAAGAAGGGAAAGAAAGGAGAAAGGCAAGAGAGAGAGGGAGGGGGAAGGGAGGAAGGAAAGAAGGAAGGAAGGAAGGGAAAAAGAAGGGAAAGAATGCAGAAAGGCAAGGGAGGGAGGGACGGAGAAGGAAGGAAGGAAGGAAGGAAGGAAGGAAGGAAGGAAGGAAGGAAGGAAGGGGGGGAAAGAGAAAGAAAGGAGAAAGGCAAGGGAGGGAGGGAGAAGAAAGGAAGGGAAAAAGAAGGGAAAGAAAAAAAGGTAAAGGAGGAAGGGAAGGGAAGGAAAGAAGGGGAAAAGAAGGGAAAGAAAGGAGGTAGGAATGGAGAAGGAAGGAAGGGAAAAAGAAGGGAAAGAAAGGAGAAGGGCAAAGGAGGGAGGGAGGAAGGAGAAAGGCAAATAAGGGAGGGAGAAGGAAGGAAAGAAGAAAGGAAAGAAAAAGGAGAAAGGCACAAGGGAGGGAGGGAGAAGGAAGGGAGGGAAATAAAGGAAAGGAGAATGAAGGAAAGGGGGAGTGCAGGAGAAGAAAGAAAGAAAGAAAGAAAGGGAAGGAAGAAAAGAAAGGAGGGAAAGAAATAGGAAAATGTATGAGGGGTAGAAAGAGAAAAAAAGGAAGAAAAACAAAGGGAAGAAAGGAAGGACAAAATAAGGGAGGGAAGAGAGAAAAAGAGGGGAAGAGAAAGAAAGGAAAAGAAAAGAAAGAAGGTGGAAAGTGTATGAGGGAAAGCAAAGAATGAAAAGAGATGGAGAGAGCATGTGAGGGAAATGGAAGGAAGGAAAGAAAGAACTACAAAGCAAATGCAAACTTGAGCAATGCCAGGTACGGATTGGTTTCTCAAATCAAATAATGTGCAGGAATCAATGGGCCACTATGCCTTGAACTGCTTTAAAAGAAAAGTTATGAACTTCGAACAGACCAATGAAGCTGGTATGAGACTCATTGCAACCTCTCCAGGTCTGGAAAATGTCCTTTGCTGAAAGTGTGCGGAAAGGGAGGAGACACCACAAGGGAGCAACCTGTGCCATACCACAAGCAGAAGTTACTTATGGGGAAAGGCTATGGGGGCCCCAGGTTGCGCAGCACCTGCTTATCTGTTTCGTGCGAGCCGGCCATCGAGTCACGCTGGAGAGGAATGCGAGAAGGTTGATGCAAGAGGGAAGTCACTGTGAAAGTGGGTTGTGTGGCAACACTCCAGAAGTTGACACAGGTTTTTTGGGTTGTTTCCTAGACTTATACATGAGCATAAGTACATTTGCATATACGGACTGACCTATCTTGGAGAGGGGACTCATGTCGAAGCATAAAGTTCATTTATGTTTCATAGAATATCATAGCTATTTTATAGACAACTAGCTGTACCCGCCACGCGTTGCTGTGGCCAACCGTCCCTCCCTCTTTCTTTCCTTCTTTCCTCCTTCCTTCGCTCCCCCTTTCCTTCCTTCCCTTTTTTTCTTTTCTTCTCTCCTTCCTTCCTTCTCTACCTTTCCTTCCTTCCCCCCTTTTTCTTTAGCTCTTTTCTCTCTCATTTCTTCCTTCCCTACTTCCTTCCTTTGTTTTTTGCTTCCATCCTTCCTTCTCTCTTTCCTTCTCTCCCTTTCTCCCCTTCTATCCCTCCTTCCTTCACCCCCTCTTCCCTTCCTTCCTTCCCTTTTTTCTTTCTCTCTCTCCTTCCTTCTTTCTCTACTTTTTCTTCCTTCCCCATTTTCTTTATCTTCTTCTTTTTCTCATTTCTTCCTTCCCTACCTCTTTCCCTCTTCCCTTCTTCCCTTCCATCCTTTGCTTTTTGCTTCCATCCTTCCTTCTCTCTTTCCTTCCCTCCCTCTTTCTCTCCTTCTTTCCCTCCTTCCTTCGCTCCCTCTTTCCTTCCTTCCCTTTTTTCTTTCCTTCTCTCCTTCCTTTCTTCTCTGCCTCTTTCCTTCCTTCCCTCCCCCTTTTTTCTTTTCCTTCCCCTTTTTCTCCTTTCTTCCTTCTCTACCTCTCTTTCCTTCTTTATTTCCCTCCCTCTTTCTCTCTCTCTCTCTTTCGCCCCTTCTTTCCCTCCCTCTTCCTTTTCTTTTTTCTGTATCGTCATTTAGCTTTTCGTCATTTACCTTTTGGGGTTTTTTTTTTGCTGTTTTGCTGTTTTGGGGGGAGTTTATGAGTTATGGTCACTTGGTGGTCTGTTAGGGGTATAGTGTCCAAATTTCGTGTCGGTTCGTCCAGTGGTTTTTGAGTTATGTCAGTCCCACAAACATTGCATTTTTATTTATATAGTTTTGTGCACAAAATCAGGTTTTGTGGATATTGAACCATCGGCTAGCAAAGGGACCATTCTCTCTCAGCCACCCATGTGGACAATTTGAGATTTTCAAGCATTTGGGATCTCAAATTTCCAAAGAAAGGATGCACAATCAAAATACAGTATGATCCCCATATGCATGGGGGATACTTTGCATGGGTATGTGAAGCCGCAAATAATAGTAAACGTGATTAAAATTAAGGACTTCTGGCCCAAGAATACTATAAGGCTGGAGAATGCAGAAAATGTGTTAAGTTGGTCTTATTTCATCCATATGATGTTAGTGTGGTGTATTTTTCTCCTGTGTCATTTTAAATCACTGGTTCTCAACCTTCCTAATGCCGCAACCCCTTAATATAGTTCCTCATGTTGTGGTGACCCCTAACCATAAAATAATTTTCACTGCTACTTCATAAACTGCCCCCCGGGGTGGTGCAGCAGGTTTAACCGCTGAGCTGACAAACTTGCTGACCGAAAGGTTGGTAGTTTGAATCCAGGGAGTGGGGTGAGCTCCCACTGTTAGCCCCAACTTCTGCCAACTTAGAAGTTCAAAACATTAAAAAGTTAGTAGATCAATAGATACTGCTTCTATGGGAAGTAACGGTGCTCCATGCAGTCATGACCTTGGAGTGTCTATGAACAACGCCGGTTCTTTGACTTAGAAATGGAGATGAGCACCACCCCATCACCCTCAGAGTTGGACATGACTAGACTCAATGTCAGGTGAAAGCTTTACTTACCTTCACAACTGTAATTTTGCTACTGTTATGAATCGTAATGTAAATATTCGATAAGCAGGTTGTATTTTCATTCACTGGACCAAATTGGGTACAAATATCCAATATGCTCAGATTTGAATACTGGTGGGTTTGATGGGGGACTGATTTTGTCATTTGGGAGTTGTAGTTCACCTACAACCAAACAGCATTCTGAACTCCACCAACAATGGAATTGAACCAAACTTGGCACACAAAACTCCCAAGACCAACAGAAAACACTGGAAAGGTTTGGTGGCCATTGACCTTGAATTCTGGAGTTGTAGTTCACCTACATCCAGAGAGCACTGTGGACTCAAACAATGATGGATCTGGACCAAACTTGGCACAAATAATCAATATGCCCAAATGTAAACACTGGTGGCATTTGGGGAAAATAGATCTTGACATTTGGGAGTTGTAGTTGCTGGGATTTATAGTTCACCTACAATCAAAGAGCATTCTGAACCGCACCAACGATAGGATTGGGCCAAACTTTGGCGACTCCTCTAACATCCCCTTGCAAGCCCCCTCCCCAAAGGTCCTGACCCTCAGGTTGAGAAACACCATTTTAAATGCATTTTAGGCTGCTTTTGTGCAATGCAATCTTTTAGCCAACTTCAATTTTGTCTCTCGGTGTGTGCTTACATACACACATGCATGCATACAGGGTAGTCTTCAAGTTACAAACAAGATAGGTTCTGTTTCTGTAGGTTTGTTCATAAGCCAAATTTGCACGTAAGTTGGAACAGGTACATTTTTAAGGGCATGTAAGTGGAGGAAAATGTACAATTTGAAAGTGAAAAATGGCAAAGAGCTCCCTTTAGCCCTATTTGCATGACAACACAGCCTTTTGGGGAGAAGTGACAAGGCTATCCAGCAGTTTAACAGGAAATAGTACGATGGGATCAACCCCGGCGGGGAAAAGCTGATATTGCAAAAATCATCCAAGCACAGAAGCAACAGTAGCATTTGGGTGTGTTCTTGCCTTTGCGGCATCGGGGTGGTTACCAAAACCCTACAGCCTTGGGCAAAGAAAAAAGAAGTGGAAAGCCAAAGGGATTGGGGACAAAGAGGCATCTCTCTTTGTTTCATTATGTTCCTGTTAAACTCCAAATATAAACAGTACCAACCAATTTGTCTCTCTGGTGGAGATCTCATAAATCTCACCAGTCTCAAACGTTCAGATAATTGATCTGGAGAACAATATTAAAACTTAGACCTAGACTTTTGACCCAATTATAGCCTCTGTACATGTGCAGAGAACACTTGAGTTATATCTGTGTCCTACCCTCTCACATTTCACAACTGAAAATCTGGACAAATGTGGGCAAACAACATTAGATTGTAGTTATTAATGAGCCCTCGGTGGCACAACACATTAAACTGTTGAGCTGCTGAACTTGCTGACTGAAAGGTTGGCGGGTCGAATCCAGGGAGTGTGGTGAGCTCCCGCTGTTAGCTCTAGCTTATTTATTTATTTATTATTTGAGACATTTGTATCTCATCCTATCTCAACGTCTGCAGAGGGACTCAGGGTGGCTAACAACCAGCACAGTTTGGTGCCCACATAAATATACATATTATAATAAAACAATATAAAAACATTATAAAAACATTAAGACAAATCACCGATTTCTGTCGTCATCCTAAAAACAGTCCATCATAGTTCATTCGCTTCTGTCAACCTAGCAGTTCGAAAACATGGAAATGTGAGTAGATCAATAAGTATCGCTCCAACAGGAAGGTAATGGTGCTGCATGCAGTCATGCCGGCCACATGACCTTGGAGGTGTCTATGGACAACGCCAGCTCTTCAGCTTAGAAATGGACCATCCCCCCCAGAGTTGGACACAACTAGACTTAATGCCAAGGGGAAACCTTTACCCTATTTAGTAAAGGTTTAGTAAACTACTAATGAGGAAGAAGAGACAGGTTGCCTTTGCCTATGACTACTGGGAAGGGAGAAATACTTCCCCCTATTTTCCTCTTTCTGCCACTGAATTAATTAAGTGCAAACTATATTTGTGCCAACTGAAGTAAGGGGAGGAAGTAGAAAAAGAAGGGAGAAAGTGGATATGCATCTGCACTGTAGAATCAATGAAGTTTGAACCCACTTTAATTACAATGGCACAGTGCTATGGAATCGTAGGAACCTGAAGGGCTCTTTGGCACGGGAGGCTATATGCGTTGCAAAACTAAAGCTCCCAGGATCCAATATACCATATATTCTGGCATATAAGATGACTGGGCGTATAAGACGACCCCCAACTTTTCCAGTTAAAATATAGAGTTAAGACGACTCCCATGCATAAGACTACACCCGCGTATAAGACGACCCCTGACTTTTGAGAAGATTTTCTTGGGTTAAAAAGTAGTCTTATACGCCAGAATATACTGTAAATGTAAATATCGTAAATAAATAAATGAATAAATAGTACTGAGCCATGTGTCCAATTCTGGGCACCACAATTCAAGAGAGATATTGACAAGCTGGAATGTGTCCAGAGGAGGGCGACTAAAATGATTAAGGGTCTGGAGAACAAGCCCTATGAAGAGCGGCTTAAGGAGCTGGGCATATTTAGCCTGAAGAAGAGAAGGCTGAGAGGAGATATGATAGCCATGTATAAATATGTGAGAGGAAGCCACAGGGAGGAGGGAGAAAGCTTGTTTTCTGCTTCCCTGGAGACTAGGACGCGGAACAATGGCTTCAAACTACAAGAAAGGAGATTCCATCTGAACATGAGGAAGAACTTCCTGACTCTGAGAGCCGTTCAGCAGTGGAACTCTCTGCCCCGGAGTGTGGTGGAGGTTCCTTATTTGGAAGCTTTTAAACAGAGGCTGGATGGCCTTCTGTCAGGGGTGATTTGAATGCAATATTCCTGCTTCTTGGCAGAATGGGGTTTGGACTGGATGGTCCATGAGGTCTCTTCCAACTCTTTGATTCTATGATTCTATGATTCTATGTCAGTTAATGTGGTGTCAAACTGGATTATTTTTACAGTGTAGGGGCCTATTAAAGGGCAGCTGAAAAAGTGGTACGACTGAGTTGTTGTTGGAACTGTCTCTGCCAAAACAAAAGAGATGTGATGTGGAAGTCTGCAGCGTGTTGCTTCCCTCTCTCCCCCACTCCATTACCAAGTTTCGGGGATTAAAGAGGGATTGCAAAACCTTAAATGAAGAATAGTCCTGGAGAATAAGATAATAAACACTGCTTTCCAGCTTCAGTCAATTTATGAGTCCTTCTTGGTCAAGAGTTGCCCACATAGCAAAACATATTGCTTGCATCTGCCTAGAATTCCATGCTGGGTCTTTTCAAACTTTTCAATACCTGTCATTCTTTAATTGAAGCCTGAATCTGGTGCCATGGGAAGCAAAGCATGCGCTGCACCCTGCGTGACTCTTCCCGGCCAGAACCGCACCGCTTCTGCTAGTAAAAGCGTGTTCCTTCCAGCAGCCAAAACTGTCAGCTGAAAAGGCAGGAAGCCTCAGGTCTTGCCAGGCCATGTTTTTCCTGTACTTTGCTTACGGGACAACGTTTTGGAGCAAAACAAATGGAAACACCATGCCGTGTCCTTATGGGAATGGTAAACAGTTGCCAAGTTCCAGAGTGCCAGCAATTTATTGGTTGTATTTTTATAAAAGGTGTCACACATCCCATTCGTTTTCAGTTCAAAGGGTATCATGCAAGACATCACAACTCTGGTTGAAATGATAGTTTGCAGGTTTGCAGCTGGCCCTGAGCCGGAGCTTTTAACTGCATCCTAACAGACAGAAAATGTGACAGCTTAAGCTTCTTCCTATCACTTTCTCTCCTTCTCAAAAGAAGCCTTTGTCTGTTAAATCTTTTGCTTGTCGGGATCCTGTGAAAGGCAGAGCTGTCAGGCCAGATTATAAAAAGGTGACAATTCTTTTTTGCCTTGAGGCATTGATAGGGAATCCTGAAATGCTTTGTGTATATATAGGCTTTGTGTATATATAGGCCTTTGTGTATATATAGGCCCGTCAGTATACTACACTTGGAGGACATCATCCTCGGACCACAAGGGATTGCCTAAGTAAGTAAGTAAAAGTCATATAGGACTGTCGGTTTACAGCAAACCCAAGAATTTCATAGGGTTTTGTTTTGCCAGTTCTGAAATAGAGCCTCCAGCATTTGGAGGTGGCAAAATGGATTAAACCCTTGTACTGGCAGGACTGCTGACCAAAAGATCGGCAGTTCGAATCCAGGGAGTGGGATGAGTTCCTGTCTGTCAGCTCCATCTTCTCATAGAGAGACATGAGAGATCCCTCCTACAGGATGATAAAACATCCAAGTGTCTCCTGGGCAACGTTCTTGCAGACAGCCAATTCTCTCATACCAGAAGTGACTTGCAGTTTCTCAAGTCACTCCTTGCAATTTCTCAAGTCACACGGAACAATGTCTTCAAACTACAAGAAAGGAGATTCCACCTGAACATTAGGAAGAACTTCCTTACTATGAAAGCTGTTCAGCAGTGGAACTCTCTGCCCAGGAGTGTGGTGGAGTCTACTTCTTTGGAGGCTTTTAAACAGAGGCTGGATGGCCATCTGTTGGTGGTGCTTTGAATGCAATTTTCCTGCTCCTTGGCAGAATGGGGTTGGACTGGATGGCCTACGAGGTCTCTTCCAACTCTACAATTCTATGATTCGATGATTCCTGACACACACAAAAATCCTGGTGTTCACTGATGGCATCCCACCCAAGTACTAACCAGGGCTGCCCCTGCTTAGCTTCCAAAATCAGCAAGATATAGTGCCTTTAGAGCATTGTTTCTCAAAACTTCCTAATGCCGCGACCCCTTAATACAGTTCCTCATTTGGTGGCGACCCCCAACCATAACATTATTTTTGTTGCCACTTCACAACTGTCATTTTGCTCCTGTTATGATTCATCATGTAAATATCTGATATGCAAGATGGATTTTCATTCACTGAACCAAATTTGGCACAAATACCCCATAGGGTTGGGGGGGGGGGTTAATTTTGTCATTTGGGAGTTGTAGTTGCTGGGACTTATAGTTCACTTACAACCTGAGCATTCTGAACTCTGACATTGATGGAATTGACCGAACTTGGCACACAGATCACTGGACAAAATTTGGCACAAATACCCAGTACACCTATATTTGAATACTGGTGGAGTTTTTTTTTTTGGGGGGGGGGGTCGGTTGATTTTGTCATTTGGGAGTTGTAGTTGCTGGGATTCATAATTCACCTACAATCAAAGAGCATTCTGCACTCCACTAATGATGGGATTGAACCAAACTTGGCACACAGAACTCTCATGACCAACAGAAAACATTGGAAGAGTTTGATGGGCATCGATCTTGAGTTTTGGGTGTAGGTGAACAAAATCAATCCCCTCCCCAACCCATCTAGTATTCATCGATCTTGAGTTCACCTACACCCAAAGAGCACTGAGGACTAGAACAATGATGGATCTGGACCAAACTTGGCACGAATACTCAATATGCCCCAATGTGAACACTGGTGGAGTTTCGACAAAATAGACCTTGACATCTGGGAGTTGTAGCTGTTGGGATTTATAGTTCACTTAGAATCAAAGAGTATTGTGAACTCCACCAACGATAGGATTGGGCCAAACTTTCCACACAGAACCCCCATGACCAACAGAAAATACTGTGTTTTCTGATGATCTTAGGTGGCCCCTCTGACACCCCCTTGCGACCCCTTCAGCAGTCCCAACTCCCAGGTTGAGAAACACTACTTTAGAGCATTTAGACTTAGAATTTGTTTTTCTGCTTCTTGGCAGAAAGGGGTTGTACTAGATAGCCCATGAGGTCTCTTCCAACTCTATGATGCTATGATTCTAAATAAACATCCATGTACTAGGATAAAGCATAAAATCACCCAATATAAGTGTTCGGGCTAGTTTGTTTTCCCTAACTTCAGTTTGTGTTAGTAGGTAACAAAGAAACAAGGTAACCCCACATTGCTTTTCCTTCTCCACCTCACTGTCCTCGGCTGTATCTATTGCTTTCCCAATGTTTACAAAGAAAATATCTGAAACTTTCCATCGTGCAGATAACAGGCACTGCCTTTCGACTTCCATCCCTTGCAAATCCCTAAGAGTCAATGTTCCCATTTTACAGATGGGGAAAATAAACAAGGCCAAGAAACTTAGGAAACACCAGAAAGTTTTTCACTTAAGGTCACAACAAGTGTCTTTTCCAGCCCATGTATCACAGTTTAATTACTCTATTCCAGCTCAAAATATGAGGTGTGCTGAGGTCCAATGACCTGAGGTCCATGACATCTTCTAGTAGCCTGACCTGGGAATACTTTATTAACTTTTTAACCCAATCCTCCTGAGCTTCAAAAACTAAATAGTTTATGCCCTCCTATCCAGAAAGGTGTTGCTTTCTGGATATTACTTTTTGGATTACAACCCCATAAAGTCCACACAACTGTCAGAGCCAAGTGTGGGTTTTGTAGTCCTAAAGTACCTTTTCCAATCTCTCCGAATGTGGAAGCCTAGCAAAATGTGTCCATTTCCTGCCACCGGAGAGAAAGATCAGCAAATAACTACTACTAGGTCTTCTGTAACGCATGGACCCCACTTCCTCTCCTCCCAGCCCCAGCCCAGGCCTCACCGTGGTTTAGAGGCAGCATGTTGAACCTGTGGATCTCCTTGGCGTAATACTCCTCCTGAGATGTCTCCTTGGGGTCTTCGACCACCTGCTCCCGGATCACCTCCAAGGTGCTGTTGTAGAGCGCCATGATCTCATCGGACAAGACCCTGGAGTCTGGGTCTTCCACCTCTGGTGGGCTGGAGAGCTTGAGCTTGCTGAGGATCTGGCCTCGGATGGCTTCGATGCGCTTGCGCTTCATCATGTCCATGTCCAGGGTTTTGCAGGTGGAGAAGGCCAAAGCGGAGCAAAAGTGCTCCAAGGCCAGGAGCAGGAGGAAAAGCCAGCCCACGGCCCGCCGATGCATGCCAAGGGCCCCTGGGGCACGTCGGGCATCGCTCTGCCAGCCGCAGCCTCTTGGCACCAACTGCCTCATGCTTCCTCCCACCATCTCACTTCTGCTCTTTAGCTCGGCCCCCAAAAAGGCAAAGAGAAAAAAGAAAACAAAACTTTGCTTGACGTTTACTCACTTCTTTTTAAGCCTCTGTCATCTGAAGAAGAACCTTGTTTCCTACCAATGTGCCACTTGCCATGAAGTCCTTCAAAATATATCCTAGTTTTCTTTTCTCACTAGAGTTTCTTCCTACTTGGAGTGGATCAACCATCCAGGGTGGCACTTTCTCAAAGGTGACAGGAAACTCACCTTGGCACCTCGGCTGTCCATGTGTCCGGCTGCTAGATGTACCCAGGTTCACCCTTGGCACCAGACCACGGCCGCAGCCCAAATGTCCATCTCCCAGAGAAGGCCAACACACCTTGTCTCTCTGGTTTGAGTCAAGAAAGGATCTTTTCTTAGCCAGTCAAGGGGCTCCAGCTTTACCCAAGACAAGAGGTGCCCTGAGTTCCCAGGAATGAGGCACCACACTTGCTTTGGGGACTGGGGCCAAATCCAGGGTCAAGATTCGGGAGGTTCCTCCAGGCGGCTGTGCTCTGGCTTTGCTGCTGTTGCCTCCTGCCGCTTCTTCGCTCCCCAGAGCCAGCTGGCTCTTCTTTCTTCCTCGGCAGGAAAGGCTGTAATTTTACCACTCCTGTTGGGACTTGCTGACTGAGGGCTTGGAGGTTTTTAAAGCGGGTTTTTTTCTCCTCTCCCCAGCGCCAGCTCCACCCAGGAAATGAAGGAGGGAGTCAGCAGGGCTGTATATAACTTCTTCACCAGGGGAGACTCTGGCAAAAGCAGCAAGGCTCTGGCCTGTCTTTCTGCCTGCTCTTCCTGCCTATCCTTTCTTTCTTTCTTTCTTTCTTTCTTTCTTTCTTTCTTTCTTCTCTTACCTTCTTTTCCTTGCACAGCCTCTCCATCTCTCCATACATCTTTACTCACCTCATTGTTGAATCAACCATATCTCTGAAAGTTTTGTTTCTCTTTCCTTTTTGTTTCTTTCATTCCCTTTCTCTCACTGTTGTCTTCTTTCCTCTGCACAGCCTCTCAATTTCTTCATTCATTTTTCTTTATCTAATTACTGAACTATCTACTTGCAAGTCTTTTTCTTTGTTTTCTCTCTCTCTCTCTCATTCACTCATCTTCTTTTCCCTGCATAGTCCCTCCATCTGTCTATTGCTCTTTATTCATCTCAATGATGAACCAGTCTTCTCCCTCAAGTCTTTCTTTCTTCCTTCCTCCCTCCCTTCCTCCCTCCCTTCCTTCCTTTTCTCTCTCAAACCAATTGTCTCCCTCAAGTGTTCTTTCTTTCCTTCTGTCCTTCCTTCCTTCTTTCCTTTGCTCTCTCAGAATCACTTCTCCCTCAAGTCTTCCTTCTTTCCTTCCTTTTCTTTCTCTTAGTACCAATCATCTCCCTTAAGTGTTCTTTCTTTCCATCCTTCCTTGCTTCCTTTTCTTTCTCTTAGTACCAATCTTCTCCCTCAAGTATCCCTTCCTTCCTTCCTTCCTTCCTTCCTTCCTTTCTTCCTTCCTTCCTTTTCTTTCTCTCAGAACCAATTTTCTCTCTCAACTGTTTTTCCTTTCTTCCTCCCTCCCTTTCTTTTCTTTCTCGCAGAACCAATCTTCTCCCTCAAGTATCCCTTCCTTCCTTCCTTCCTTCCTTCCTTTCTTCCTTCCTTCCTTTTCTTTCTCTCAGAACCAATTTTCTCTCTCAACTGTTTTTCCTTTCTTCCTCCCTCCCTTTCTTTTCTTTCTCGCAGAACCAATCTTCTCCCTCAAGTATCCCTTCCTTCCTTCCTTCCTTCCTTCCTTCCTTCCTTCCTTCCTTCCTTCCTTCCTTCCTTTTCTTTCTCTCAGAACCAGTCTTCTCCCTCAAGTGTTTTCCTTCCTTCCTTTCCTTTCCTTTTGTTTCTCTCAGAACCAATCTTCTCCCTTTCTTTCTTTCTTTCTTTCTTTCCTTCCTTCCTTCCTTCCATCCATCCATCCATCCATCCATCCATCCATCCATCTATTCATCCTTTTTCTTTCTCTCAGAACTGATCTTCTTCCTCAAGTGTTTCCCTTCCTTCTTTCCTTCCTTCCTTTTCTTTCTTTCTCTCTCTTTTCCTTCCATATCCTCCTCTCTCCATTCACCTTTCTTCACCTCATTGCTGAGCCAACTATTTCCCCACAAGAGATCTTGCTTGCTTGCTTGATTTTTCTCTTTCTTTCATCTTCTCTTCGATGCATAGCCTCTCCAGCTCTGTTCATCTCTCTTTACCTTTTTGCTGAACTATCTCTTAGGAAGTCTTCTTGACTCTTCTCTTCACTTTTCTCTCTTCCTCTTCTTTGCTTTCTCTTTTGTTTAAAAAATGATTCAGCGCAAGGCAGAAGCGATGGGCCAAACTCAGGCGCAGCCTCTGCTTTCGCTTTGAGAAGGATCTTTTTTATTACAGGAGATTAGATAACGCTTTCAGTGGCTCTTCTAACTCGGCGGCAGCTTCTGTGCTCAGGCAGCTGAGGAAGGGGCTCCTGGACTAGATAACGCCTGCTTCAAGTCAAGGGAAATACCTTCAGGCTGGAAGGCCTGGATTCAAGTTTCGCCTCTGCCCATGACTCATGTCAGTAGCCCCGGGGGAATGTTTCCTGAGCTCACATGATATGGCTTTGTTGTGGTCATGTCACAATGAGGACCCAGGTGGGGTTTTTTCCTACAAGTTGCATTTCCTGAAAATACACCACACTCATTTTAATACTTTCGTTGTCATATACTTTCAAGTCATTTCTGACTTATGGGTTTTCTTGGCAAGATGTGTTTTGAGTGGGTTTTCCTTTGCCTTCACCCTAGATCTCCCACTCAAAAGTGCAATATCACCCAGACTCTCTATACATCGCTATCACTATTATTCCTGATCCATTCTGAATAGTATTTGTGTATTCAAAACACATGGCCTGAAGTTGGTCAAGCTAGGCCATATTCTGCAGATAGTAGCTGACATTAAGAGAACAAGGACCCATTCACTGCTGTCTCACAAACCCTTGGTCAAAAGAAATATCCAAATGCTATTCCATTCTAAGCAATTACAACATCATATAGATCAGTGGTTCTCAACCTTCCTAATGGCACAGTTCCTTATGCTATGGGGACCCCCAACCATAAAATTATTATGTTGCCACTTCATAACTCTAATTTTTCTATTGTTATGCATTGTAATGTAAATATCTGATATCAGGATGCATTTTATTCATTGGACCAAATTTGGCACAAATACACAATATGCCCAAATTTGAATACAGGTAGGCTTGGGGGGGGGATTGATTTTGTCATTTGGGATGTATAGTTCACCTACAGTCAAATAACATTTTGGACTCCAGCAATGATGGAATTAAACCAAAATTGGCACATAGAACTCCCATGACCAAAAGAAAATACTGAAAGGGTTTGGTGGGCATTGACCTTGAGTTTTGGAGTTGGAGTTGTAGTTCACCTACAACTGTGGACTCGAACAATGATGGATCTGGACCAAACTTGGCACAGATACTCAATATGCCCAAATGTGAACACTGGTGGAGTTTGGGGAAAACAGGCATTGACATTTGGGAGTTGTAGTGGCTGGGATTTATAGTTCACCTACAATCAAAGAGCATTCTGAACCCCACCAATGATAAAATTGGGCAAAACATCTCACATAGAACCCTCATGACCAACAGAAAATACTGTGTTTTCTGATGGTCTTTGGTTACCCCTCTGAAAACCCCTCGTGACCCACCCAGGTGTCCTGACCTCCAAGTTGAGAAACACTGATATAGAAATAAGAATGTGTGCTGGTTATATATCTAACATTTCACAGGTAAAAACCAAGCAACATCCAAGGTGAAGTAAAGGTATAGGTTTCCCCTGACATTAAGTCTATCCACAAGCATGTGGGCAATTTCAACAGGAAGGAGGAAACCATGAAAATGAACAAAATCTGGCTACCAGTACTAAAAAAAACCCTAAAATTACAACAGCAAAACAACAGAGGGGAAACAATCAGGCACATCTAATCACCTCTCAACAAAAGATTGCCCCAGGCACTGCCAGACCATAAAATGCTAATCAAGGTGGTCAGTTGAAACATTCACACCTAGCTCCAACAGATAAGAGTTCTTTGCCCCACCGTGGTCATTCCACAGATACATAAACCCACTTTCCTAGTTCCAAAAGACCTCACTGCCTCTGAGGATGTTTGCCATAGATGCAGGCGAAATGTCAGGAGAAAATGCCTCTAGAACACGGCTATATAGCCTGAAAAAACCTACAACAACCCAGTGATTCCGGCCATGAAAGCCTTCGACAATACATTAAGCCAAGTCATTTTCGACTCTGGGGAGTGGTGCTTATCTCCATTTCTAAGCCAGTGTTGTCCATAAAATATTTATAATATTATAATGTAATGCAATATAATACTACTACTACTAACAATAACAATAATATGATATTATAATTATATATTTATATTACATGTAATATTACCAATAATATTACAATATAATGGTATAGTACAATATAGTAATATTTAATACTGATATTGTACTATGCTACTAACTTAATATATTGTATGCATATATATCTTGTAAGCCGCTCTGAGTCTCCTTTGGGGGGGGGGGACTCAAGCCCCGCCTTCATCACAAGTGAGATTGGCGGGGACAAAGAGCAGGGCCTTCTCGGTGGTGGCCCCTCACCTATGGAATTCACTCCCTGGGGAAATTAGATCATCGTCATCCCTCCTTTCCTTTAGAAGGAAATTAAAAACATGGATTTGGGACCAGGCGTTTGGGCAATCTGGCAGATAAATAAAGGACAATGATGACTGATAGGAATGGAAAATGTGGAATGAAGCTATGGACTCTGAGTTGCGAACGTTGAGCATAAGATTGCTTTTTATTGACTGTGATATATATTGATTGTTCTTAACTGTTATAACTGTTTTTAATTGCTGTCTATATCTTATTTGTATTACTGTGTAGGCATCGAATTGTGCCTTTTTGTAAGCCGCCCTGAGTCAACCCTCAGGGGTTGAGAAGGGCGGGGTAGAAGTACATGAACTAAATAATAAAAATAAAAATAAAATATAAATGTCATAAATAAATAAAGGTCATGCAGTCATGACTGCATGGTGCGCCAATATCTTCTTGCATTCGACAACAGAAGCGGTACATATTGATCTATTCACATTTGCATGTTTTTGAACTGCTAGGTTGGCAGAAGCTGGGGCTAACAGCAGGAGCTCACCCCACTTCCCAGATTCGAACTGCCAACCTTTCAGCCAGCAAATTTAGCAGATAAGTGGTTTAACCCGCTGCACTATGAGAGAGCCCCTTGCAACATCCAAACATGGTTAAAATAGAAAGTTGGGAGAGTCTGCAGCAGTTTGCTTTTGCTTGATCCTGCTGAATAAGGGAAATATTTCCCCTCTCCTCCTTTGCTACTTGTTGCCCTTGGAACACAAGCTGCAGGAATTGGAATACAGCTTAAGGCAAAGGAAGGAAGGAACAGAAACTGGGACATTTTAAAAGTTGGATGGCAGAGGATCAATTGGGGCTGTCCATGCCAAACTGGAACAGGCTGAAGACTGGGAATTGCCCGTGAAACTTATGTCAAGGATGGTATTTGTCAGCCTAGTCTACTTTACAGGGTTGTTGTAAAGATCAAGCGAGAATTGGAGATTCCATTGCCACAGCTTGAGCTCCTTAGAAGGAAAAGAGAAATGATATCATATTACATCAGAAGCCAAGACACCTCCTTCCACGAGTTCCACCAATATCTATGATTCATTTCCATAGCTTCTGCCTGTAAGGAGATACCAATGGGCTGCTGGCTCCTTGGCATGTATATATGTCTGACATTCAACCCCTTCCCGATTCGAGTCGCCCCGCTGCATGCCAAGCAAGCGGGCAATTCCAGCCGTGGCAGCGGCGTCGCCAAGCTATTTCGGAACAGCTGGCATTGTGTTACACCCAAAATGAACCCAAGTCGCATTACATGCGGCCAGGTCCCATTTTGGGCCACAGATTCGTGACGCTTTCACGGGACACCCAGCTCTCAAAGGACAGTTATATCCTACCCACAGTTTGTCTCCTAGACATTTGTGTGGCTACTGGGCCAGACTTCCTTGATTCTCATTGCTTATAGAAATAGTTTTTAAAAACTCCAAAAGCAGACGTTCCTATGTGTTGTTGAAGGCTTTCATGGCTGAAATCACCAGGTTGCTATGAGTTTTCCAGGCTGTATGGCCATGTTCCAGAAGCATTCTCTCCTGACATTTCACCCACATCTATGGCAAGCAGTCATGTAGCCGGGGGGGGGGGGGGGGCTTGAGGGGCTTCAGCCCCCCCCCCCCCCGAAATTCTCATGATGGTTCGCGAAAAGGCCTTACTGGTGCATTATTTAAACTGTTATGTTTATTCATATCATGATCTGATCACCATACTCAATCTATCCCATATGCATGGGGGTATTGGGGTAATGATACAAAAGGTTTGCTAGGCTAGACCCTCTTTCACTCAGACTCAGCCCCCCCCCCCCGAAACTCAGCGCCCCCCCCAACCCCCCCTGAAAAAAACTCAGCCCCCCCCCCCCCCCCCGAATCGAAATCCTGGCTACGGGCCTGATGGCAGGCATCCTCACAAACTCTGAGGATGCCTGCCATAGATGTGGGTGAAATGTCAGGAGATAATGCTTCTGGAACATGGCCATACAGCCCAAAAAACTCACAGCAACCCAGATGCTTCTTTGCATGGGATATTCGCTTTGAGTATTCTTCTGGAGAGAAAAGGACATAAATAAACATAACAACTACAACAAAAACACATTATTCGCTGATACATGACACTGTCCTAGACACTTGGGGACACCTAAGGCCGGAGGGGGATACGCGCTATACGCAAATGCGTATCTTGCCTATTGCTTCAGCCTCCCCTGCTTGTGATCAGATACAAAAGCCAGCATAGTGATTTCAATGTATCGTCAAAGGCTTTCATGGCCAGAATTACTGGGTTGTTGTAAGTTTTCCAGGCTGTGTGGCCATGTTCCAGAAGCATTCTCTCCTGACGTTTTGCCCACATCTATGGCAGGCATCCTCAGAGGTTGTGAGGTCTGTTGGAAACTAGGAAAATGGGGTTTATATATCTGTAGAATGTCCAGGAGAACAAACTCTTGTCTGTTGGAGGGAGGTGTGAATGTTTCAATTGGCCACCTTGATTAGCATTTAATGGCCTAGCAGTTTTCAAGGTCTGGCTTCTTACTGCCTGAGGGAATCCTTTGTTGGGAGGTGATTAGCTGTCCCATGAAAATGAACAAAATCTGGCTACCAGTATTAAAAATATTCTAAAATCATAACAGTAAATAAAGACAGGGGAGCTCCAGACAAGAAACAATGTCAGGAGAGAATACTTCTGGAACATGGCCATACAGCCCTGAAAACTCACAACAACACATAATGATCTTGTTTGTTGTGTACTAATCTTATTATGTATCAAATAATAATAAAAATAATAATAATAATAATAATAATAATAATATCATTTTCCTCCTCCCATGGGATGCACACTTGTTTCTTCCCAATTGGATTTTGTGCATCTCTCTTTTGTATCTCTTTTTAGGTCATTCAATTGAGTAAAAGTGAGAATCTGGTTCAGGTGTACACACTTTACTGTGCAATTCTAGCATACCAATGGAGCCCTCAGTGGCGCAGTGGGTTAAACCCCTTGTGTATGCAGAAGTGAAGACCGACAGGTCAAAGGTTCAAATCCGGGGAGAGTGTGGATGAGCTCCCTCTGTCAGCTCCAGCTCCCCATGAGGGGACGTGAGAGAAACCTCCCACAAGGATGATAAAACATCAAAACATCCAGGCGTCTCCTCGGCAATGTCCTTGCAGATGGCCAGTTCTCTCACACCAGAAGCAACTTGCAGTTTCTCAAGTTGCTCCTGACACACACAAAAAGCATACCAATACACTGTTCTATGGCATTACATGATCAGCCATAAGAATCTATGCACCGTGTTGTTCCTAATGCCCTGTCGATCAGTCACACTACAGAATTATAGCACTTTGGTTCCACGTTAACTGCTATAGTTACATCCTATGGAATCCTGGGATTTGTAGTTTGGTGAGGCACTAGAACTCTCTGGATAAAGAAGCCCTCCTTAAACTGCATATCCTAGCATTCCACTGGAGGGAAACATCAAAGTTAAAGTGGGATCGTGGTGCAATAGTTTTGTAGTGTGAATGAGTTATGTAACACACCATTTAATAATACAGGACCCCTCTCCAGCTTTCTATCTGGAGACCAGATACTTTGATTATCCTTTTCTGCATGGCAGGGGGTTGGACTAGATCGCCCACATGGTCTCTTCCAACTCTATCATTCTATGACTCTATGACCATGGGGCCAGATGAGACATGCAACTCTTAGATTGATTCCATCAGCTTCCGAAAAATCCTGCAAATCTTTTGGGAAGACAAGCGGACAAATGTCAGCATGCTGGAAGAAGCAAAGACTACCAGCACTGAAGCAACGGTTCTCTGCCATCAACTCCGTTGGACTCGCCATGTTGTCCGAATGCCTGACCACCGTCTCCCAAAGCAGTTGCTCTACTCTGAACTCAAGAACGGAAAACGTAATGTTGGTGGACAGGAAAAGAGATTTAAAGATGGGCTCAAAGACAAACTTAAAAACTCTGGCATAGACATTGATAACTGGGAAGCCCTGGCCCTTGAGCGCTCCAGCTGGAGGTCAGGTGTGACCAGCAGTGCTGCAGAATTTGAAGAGGCATGAATGGAGGGCGAAAGAGACAAACGTGCCAAGAGGAAGGTGCGTCAAGCTAATCCTGACCAGGACTGGAAACCAATGCCCTCACAGTGGGAGAACATGTAGATCAAGAGTAGGGCTCCACAGTCACCTACGTACCCACCGCCAGTACTCCGATCTTGAAAGACAATCCTATTTGGACAACGAGGGATCGCCTAAGGAAGGAAGGGACCAGCACTATACAATACTGGTTTGAAGTCTACAATAAAGAAGCGTGATATCCTTGGATATAATATGCAGGACTGAGAAAGGAGTGAGGTCTAATGGTTAATGGTTAAATGGGGTGACTGCAGGAAAAAGTTATGTGTATCTATAATTCTGTATCTTTTTGAAACCAAATCTGTAGCCTTGCTGACCTCTGCTGGATATAGAAAACACTGCACCATTTTAATAGATTTGTTATAAAAACGAAATTAGACGTAAAGGAAATAAAATGTGGCCGTAGCTTGAAGACAAAGTGATTGCTGTTTTTGCATGAGCGTTCGTAGATATTAACCCACTTCTTCAGATACAGTGCCAAGTGGTTTTGAGGCCTCAGGCATACAGGCCTCAATAGAATGGAATAGATGGAGAAGACAGAATGTGTGTAATAGAATGTGATAGATGAAGACAACTCAAACCATGCCTTTTGTCCTAAATATTCAAAGGTAAGCTTAAGGCGATACAGGCCTTGCAGATCTTTAGAAAGACCAGTTAGTGTCCAAGAGTTTTTTTTTTCATGTCAGGAGCGACTTGAGAAACTGCAAATCGCTTCTGGTGTGAGAGAATTGGCCATCTGCAAGGACGTTGCCCAGGGGACACCCAGATGTTTTGATGTTTTACCATCCTTGTGGGAGGCTTCTCTCATGTTCCCGCATGGGGAGCTGGAGCTGACATACGGAGCTCATCAGCACTCTCTCCTGATTTGAACCTGCGACCTGTCAGTCTTCAGTCCTGCTGGAACAAGGGTCCAGTGTCCAAGAGTGAAAGCCAAAAATCTGCTTACCAAAGTTCAGTTCTCCAGGGCTCAACATTTTATGCCTAAGAATATTCCAGTTAAGTGTGCTCTTGTATTAATATACATAGAATATAGCATGGAACAAAAGATGTAGAATAATCACAGGATGGCTCAAACCTACACCTGTTGATAGACTATAGCAGTGTTTCTCAACCTTCCTAATGCTGCGACCCCTTAATACAGTTCCTCATGTTGTGGTGACCCCCAACCATAACATTATTTTCTTTGCTACTTCAGAACTGTAATTTTGCTGCCATTATGAATCATAATGTAAATATCTGATAGGCAGGATGTATTTTCATTCACTGGACCAAATTTGGCACAAATATCTAATACATCCAAATTTGAATACTGGTGGGGTTTGCAGGGGGATTGGTTTTGTCATTTGGAAGCTGTAGTTGCTGGGATTTATAGTTCACCAACAATCAAAGAGCATTCTGAACTCCACCAACAATGGAATTGAACCAATCTTGGAACTCCCATGACCAACAGGAAATACTGGAAGGGTTTGTTGGGCACTGACCTTGAGTTTTGGAGTTGCAGTTCACCTACATCCAGAGAGTACTGTGGACTCAAGCAATGATGGATCTGGACCAAACTTGGCACAAATACTCAATATGCTCTAATGTGAACACTGTTGGAGTTTGGGGAAAATAGACCTTTACATTTGGGGGTTGCAATTGCTGGGATGTATAGTTCACCTACAATCAAAGAGCATTCTGAACTCCACCAACAATGGAACTGAACCAAACTTGGCACACAGAACTCCCACAACCAACAGAAAATACTGTGTTTTCTGATGGTGTTTGGTGGCTCCACTGAGACTACCTACTAACCCTCTCAGGGGACCTGACCCACAGGTTGAGAAATGCTGCTCTATAAGTTAGCTGGCATTTCCCCTCAATGTACGATGGGAAGTTGCTGCTAACTGTGAGAGAAGTAAGACTGAACAGTATGAACACCATCTACTGCATGGCTACCAACCTCCTCCCAGTAGACTTGAATCAAGGAAAAGCTTCATGAGAACTACCACTCCACTTAATGTTCCTCCAGCAACAGCAAGATTATCCCTCTGGGCAGCTAAACTAGGAAATCCTAACTGGATTGCCCCTCATGAGGGTCTTCCTCCAGGGGCAAACCAAGAATGGGCAACGTGGAAGTCCCTGAACAGACTCAGAAGTGGAGTGGGCAAATCAAAAGACAACTTGGCAAATTGGCACTACCTAGAATCCTCCACCTTTGCAACTATGGAGCAGAACAAACAACTCTGTGTCTGTATGCCTGCCCAAAATGCCCTGCCTCATGCACAGAGGATAAACTGTTTAAAGCTTCAGAAAATGCAGTCGCTGTTGCCCGTTTTTGGTCTACAATTATTTAACCACTTGTGTTCCCTGTATTTTATCAGTTTTATACTTATTTATGCAATGCTTTTGACACAAAATAAAAACATATATTCATAGTGAGACATGAAGCTCTTGTTTTTGTTCACATCTCTGTTAACATGAGAATGTGTGAATATGACTCAATTCAGCCATTTATTTCTAGTCTTTGCCATTTCCTTCTTCAGAATCAATTAAGGTGGTTGCCCAGGAAATTATGCTGCTGGATGACGCGGGAATGTCTTCCTCCTAAAACTTTGGCTCTACCTGATACTCACCTTTCGACAGGTAACTGGTTAGTTCCCATCCCAGTTTCCTTTTTGCAAAATGGACTTCAGAATCTCATCTCTTAATGGGGCAACATTTGCATGAATCTGGGTTGTTGTAGGTTTTTTCAGGCTATATGGCCATGTTCTAGAGGCATTCTCTCCTGACGTTTTGCCTGCATCTATGACAAGCATCCTCAGAGGTTGTTTGCCATATTTATTTATTGTGTCAGTGCAACCAGTCAATTATATTACATTTCTAACAGAACAAAGAAAAAAAAACAGAATTTGTGAGTTTGGTAGTTGATTAAATGTTCTTTGACCAGTATCTGGCCACTTGGAGTGCTTCTGGTGTTGCTGCAAGAAGGTCCTCCATTGTGCATGTGGCAAGGCTTAGGTTGCATTGCAGCAGGTGCTCAGTGGTTTGTTCTTCTCCACACTCGCATGTCGAGGATTCCATTTTGTAGCCCCATTTCTGAAGGTTGGCTCTGCATCTCGTGGTGCCAGAGCGCAGTTTGTTCAGCGCCTTCCAAGTCGCCCAGTCCTCTGTGTGCCCAGGGGGGAGTCTCTCATTTGGTATCAGCCATTGGTTGAGGTTCTGGGTTTGAGCCTGCCACTTTTGGACTCTTACTTGCTGAGGTGTTCCGGTGAGTGTCTCTGTAGATCTTAGAAAACTATTTCTAGATTTAAGTCGTTGACGTGCTGGCTGATACCCAAACAGGGGATGTTTGCCATAGATGCAGGCGAAACGTCAGGAGAGAATGCCTCTAGACAGGCATGTAGCCAGGGGGGGGGCTCGGGGGGCTTCAGCCCCCCCCCGAAATTCTCATGGTGGTTCGCGAAAAGGCCTTACTGGTGCATTATTTAAACTGTTATGTTTATTAATATCATGATTTGATCACCATTCTCAATATATCCCATATGTATGGGGGTATTGGGGTAATGATACAAAAGGTTTGCTAGGCTAGACCCTCTTTCACTCAGACTCAGCCCCCCCCCGAAACTCAGCCCCCCCCCGAAATCCCCCCTGAAATTTTTTTAGCCCCCCCCCCGAAACGAAATCCTGGCTACGGGCCTGCCTCTAGAACATGGCCATATAGTCCGAAAAAACCTACAACAACCCAGTGATTCCGGCCATGAAAGCCTTCGACAATACATTTACATGGATCCATCGCTGGCACTCCTCCCGGATCAAGGTTCTGGGAAACACCGGCGCTTTCCGGGGCAAGCCGAGGCATCCGGGAATGGCATCCACAAACGGCAGGTACTTTCATCCTCGATTAAGCGAAGCACCGTGGGAAGCCTGTCTGCAAGCCAAGAGGGGCACTTTGGGAAGGAAGAACAGTGACCTGGAAAAGGCCTTCCAGGTAGAAACCGGCTGGCAGCCAAGATGGATCCTAAGCCAGTTCCCGAGTAGCTGAATCAGGAGGTTACGAGGTTGGAAGAAATTTCAGACTGAAACAGACAAAGGTCAAGAGCAGTTTCATTTCTAGGAAGAATCAATGTGTGTGCATTCAGTTCCTAGCAGAATGTATTACTGCAATTTTTGTATTTTATTTATTTACTAGCAAAACCCGACCACGCTTTGCTGTAGCTCAGTCTGATATGAAATGAATGAGATAGCGAAATAAAAGTATTGTTTCGAACATGGTTTCACCGAGGGAACACATCATTCAATTCAATACCCCGCCTTGCATTGCTGTGTTTATCTGAAATGAAAGGAAAGAAAACGAGGTTTTTAACAGAAATCTTTTTTATTGGAAAGCTAGTGGACTGACTACATGTATGCTTTGTTCATTTTCTGCGTAAACATCACGATCTGACGGTTTACCGACTCTGGAGCATGCAACGTATAAGTGTCCCTGAGAAAAGCAATTGTTTCCTAAATTCAAACTGCACAGTTGAATTGAGACATGATGGCCATGTATAAATATGTGAGGGGAAGTCATAGGGAGGAGGGAGCAAGCTTGTTTTCTTCTGCCCTGGAGACTAGGATGCAATGAAGCAATGGCTTCAAACTACAGGAAGGAGTAACATGAGGAAGAACTTCCTAACTGTGAGAGCTGTTCAGCAGTGGAACTCTCTGTAGTGGAGGCTCCTTCTTTGGAGGCTTTTAAACAGAGGCTGAATGGCCATCTGTTGGGGGTGTTTCGAATGCGATTTTCCTGCTTCTTGGCAGAAAGGGGCTGGACTGGATGGCCCATGAGATCTCTTCAACGCAATGATTCTATGATTTTATGACTTGCAAAAATTTCCTTTGCGCTTTATTGATAGTCATAGCGTACACAAGGTGTACTGGAAATGGAAGTTGTTTGTACTCGAACACTATGTCGGTTGGTATGAGTGGTATGTCAATAGCAACCAATCACAGCTCAGCTTCCTTTTCTAATACTGCTGAGGTGAAATGTCAGCTGCTGTAGGATTGGTTGGTTTTTCTAATACTGCTGTGGTAAAAGGAAAGCTATGACGTTATTGGCTGTTATTTCTTCTGCTGCTGAGGTAAAATGAAAGCTGCTCTGTGATAGGTTATTTCCTTTACTGCTGAGGTAAAAGGATAGCTGCACAGCGATTGGTTGCTAGAGCGCGGTTTTCATTTCTTATATTGCTGAGGTAAAATGAAAGCTGCTCTGTGATATGTAGTTATTTCCTTTACTGCTGAGGTGAAAGGATAGCTGCACGGCAATTGGTTGCTAGAGCGTTTTTTCATTTCTTATACTGCTGAGGTAAAATGAAAGCTGCTCTGTGATATGTAGTTATTTCCTTTACTGCTGAAGTAAAAGGATAGCTGCACAGCGATTGGTTGCTAGAGCGCGGTTTTCATTTCTTATATTGCTGAGGTAAAATGAAAGCTGCTCTGTGATATGTAGTTATTTCCTTTACTGCTGAGGTGAAAGGATAGCTGCACGGCAATTGGTTGCTAGAGCGTTTTTTCATTTCTTATATTGCTGAGGTAAAATGAAAGCTGTGATATATAGTTATTTCCTTTACTGCTGAGGTAAAAGGATAGCTGCACAGCGATTGGTTGCTAGAGCGTGGTTTTCATTTCTTATACTGCTGAGGTAAAATGAAAGCTACTCTGTGATATGTAGTTATTTCCTTTACTGCTGAAGTAAAAGGATAGCTGCACAGCGATTGGTTTCTAGAGCGCGGTTTTCATTTCTTATATTGCTGAGGTAAAATGAAAGCTGTGAGTGGTTGCTTTGGGCAACACAGATTCCACTTTGTTTAGTCCTGGACTGCTTGTTTTATCTAAATACATGTTTTTCGGAATTTTCCCCCCTCTAAAAACACACACATATTGCAATACAACGTTGTGTCGAAATGTCAAGTCAATTGGCCAAATACTTTTCAAGTTTTGTGAGCACAAACATAAGCAGGCTGATGTTTTATATATAAAGATTTGTATGCCAGTGGCTTATGGGTTGAGCCTTAATAAACAACGACTACTGCAGATACATTTGGTTGACCTTATAGGACTCGTTCGGCAAAGCTGGTCCTCTGCATGTTTTCCGCTAGGCCTTAGCCTTCAGTCTCATATCCATCCGCTCCATCAGCCAACAATTTACCCTGCATGATTTAGCAAGTGAAGGAAATTCTGGTCTGCCATGACAGAATCCAGGCACAGAGGCAGAGAGCAGTGATACACTGTCGGGATGAATTGCGTGCCATGAAATAAACGGGATTCATGTGCCCATCATTCCCCTCTTAATCCAAACAGCTTCCTTTTTTGGCCCTGCTTTCTTGGGTCCGTCTGCAGACAGAAGTCCAGCTGGGGCAGGAATGGCCCTTCAAGCCAAAACATCCTATTTCATCAAAGGCTGGGATTTGTTGCCCCCTTTTAAGGCTTGGCACCACAAAAGTCCACAAGTGCCCACAGGCTTTGGCAAAGCCGAGTCTCGACCAGACTGTGTTTCAGCCACATGTCTGTCTGTCCTCTCGAATATTAAAGTGGTCAAGGGAGGTCAGTCGGAATATTTCAGGGCTCAGAATTTATTTTGGGCTGCGATGCCTAGCCTTCCTTCACAGGGGCTGCAGAAATTGGGAGATGCAATCCAACAAAATCTGAAGGATTGTCTCATTGCCATCCCAGGTCTTTCTGTCAACAAAAAGAGTCTAACCTTACTGTTTCCTGTTGTTAAAAAGCATCATTCTTAGCTCTGATATTGTCAGAGAAAATTGTTTATGTTGACACAAAAGAAACAGGAGAAAGGATAGGTTATGTTTCACTTTTGCTGGAAAGACTGCTGACCGATAAAGTCACCGGTGCGAATCCGGGGAAAGTGGGTTGAGCTCCCTTTGTAAGCTCCAGCTCCCCATGCGGGGACATGAGAGAAGCCTCTCAAAAATATGGTAAAAGATCAAAACTGGGGATTTGTAAAAAGGCACCATGATGTAATGGGTTAACTGATAAGGCATGTGTTGGCAGCTGATTGGCTAAGCCAGTCAGGAGCCAGAATTCTGATTGGCTATTGCCTCTAACTTGCTGCTGAGAGAAATGGTTCTAACTGCCACTTTCACTTCAGAGAGTGAAGAGAGTGCTGACTGGAAACAGCCAAGAAGGAAATGGCTGCCAACTCTCTGAAGCCTGATCATTTCTAAGGCATGAAGCACATTTTAAAGACTGTTTAAAAGGACTGTTTATTCCCTGCTGTATATATTGTTGCTGTTTGACCTTTTGAACTGAAGTTACTGTTACCCGTTACACAAATCTGAGTGACACATTATTATACTGCAGGGTATATTTTGGTTCAGAAACAGTGGTAAAGCTTCTATTTGTTTATATCTACAACCTCCAACAAAAACATCCGGGCAACCTCTGGGTAATGTCCTTGCAGACAGCCAATTCTCTCACACCAGAAGTAAATTGCAGTTTTTCAAGTCGCTCCTGACATGAAGAGAAAAAAAAAACCCCTTTGTATTATCCCCTTTTTTTCTGGGGCAATTATGGGGATAGATGCCCATAATGGTTCTTGCTTGGGAATAAAAAAACCTGTCCATGTTGTCACCTGAATCTGATTGTTATTTACTCCAAGCATCAATCTTCTCCTGCTCTTCTTTCTCCATAGTGCAGGGTTTTTTTGTTTTGTTTTTTTGTCGTGTCAGGAGCGACCGCTCCTGTTGTGAGAGAATTGGCCATCTGCAAGGACATTGCCCAGGGGACGCCCAGATGATTTTTTGATGTTTTATCATCCTTGTGGGAGACTTCTCTCATGTCCCCGCATGAGGAGCTGGAGCTGATAGAGGGAGCTCATCCGCCTCTCTCCGGATTCGAACCTGCAACCTATCAATCTTCAGTCCTGTCGGGACAGGGCTTTAACCCACTGCGCCACTGGGGGCTCCCCTAGTGCAGTGGTTCCCAGCCTTTGACCCGGGACCACTTTGATCAGGCACCACTTTGACCAGGGACCACTTTGAGCAGGGACCACTTTGACCAGGGACCACTCTCCAACGTTAGTACCAAAAGGGTTAAAAATCAGTTTTTAGTCAACTTTAGATTCAGTTTGGTTATTTGGGGTTATGATTCAGAAAATTGCATTGGATAGACCACATCAGCTCTAGTTTCTGATACAGATCATATGTCATCCAGTAGTCTCCATCTGCTTGCCCACAGAAAACCATATTTAATAATCTAAAGCTGATGTGGTAGTAGTAATCTTTTGTGGGTAGTCAGCCTCTCCCGTCCCGACATCCCCATTGCCTTGGCACTACAAGAAGGTTTTGTGGGACCAGTCACCCTCATTGCCACGTGGTTTCAAGGCAATGGTGTAGTAGTGGTGAGGCCGTGGACCATATTTTTGTTCTTGCAAACCAAGTGTGGTCCAAGGATCATACGTTGGGAACCACTACTCTAGTGCTATGCATCACATTGAAGGCATTTGAGTCCCAGGGCAACACTATAGATTCTGCTAAGGAGTTGCTAAGGAATCTCCTCTCTTGTAGTTTGAAGCCATTGTTCCATTACGTCCTAGTCTCCAGGGCAGCAGAAACCAAGCTTGCTCCCTCCTCCCTGTGGCTTCCTCTCACATATTTATACATGGCTATCATATCCCCTCTCAGCCTTCTTTTCTTCAGGCTGAGAGGGGATATGATAGCCATGTATAAATATGTGAGAGGAAGCCACAGGGAGGAGGGAGCAAGCTTGGTTTCTGCTGCCCTGGAGACTAGGAACAATGGCTTCAAACTACAAGAGAGGAGATTCCATCTGAACATTAGGAAGAACTTCCTGACTGTGAGAGCCATTCAGCAGTGGAACTCTCTGCCCCGGAGTGTGGTGGAGGCTCCTTCTTTGGAAGCTTTTAAACAGAGGCTGGATGGCTATCTGTTGGGGGTTATTTGAATGCGATGTTCCTGCTTCTTGGCAGGGGGTTGGACTGGATGGCCCATGGGGTCTCTTCCAACTCTTAGATTCTATGATTCTATGAAGAAGAAGAAAAAGAAGTTCATATTCTCAACAATAATAACATTAATGTGAGACTGCAAGATTTAGGAATTAGAAAAATATCATTAAAGTAGAAGTGTGGCTTTATAGTAGCATATAAATGAAGTAGATTAGTATGTGATATAGTCATCAGAGAGAGTGATTTGTAGATTTGTCATTTGTTTTTTCTGTTGGTTTCTGTTGTGTGCAAGTGTGTTTATTCACTTGTTTTATTTTTTTTTGTTATAATCCATATTTTAATAGGGACCTAGTTTTATTGTTTGTAGTTGCAGTAGGTTAAATGTAGATGTGCATGTAACCTTTTAAAATACTTGCTTGTAGGTTCTGTTACAGCAGTGTTTCTCAACCATCCCAATGCCGCAACCCCTTAATAACCATACAATTATTTTACTACTTCATAACTGTAATTTTGCTATTGCTATTAATCATAATGTAAATATCTGATATGCAGGATGTATTTTCATTCAATGGATCAAATTTGGCACAAATACCAGATACGTCCACATTTGAATATTGGTGGGATTAGGGGAATTGATTGTGTCATTTGGGAGCAGTAGTTGCTGGGATTTATAGTTCACCTACAATCAAAAGAGCATTCTGAACTCCACCAATGATTAAATTGAACCAAACTTGGCACACAGAACTCCCATGACCAACAGAAAATACTGGAAGGGTTTGGTGGGCATTGACCTTGGGTTTTGGAGTTGTAGTTCACTTACATCCAGACAGCACTGTGGATTCAAGCAATGATGGATCTGGACCAAACTTGGCACGAATACTCAATGTGCCCAAAAGTGAACACTGGTGGAGTTTGGGGAAAATAGACCTTGACATTTGGGAATTGTAGTTACTGGGATTTATAGTTCACCTACAATCAAAGAGCATTCTGAACCCCACCAACGATAGAATTAGGCCAAACTTCCCACACAGAACCCCCATGACCAACAGAAAATACTGTGTTTTCTGATGGTCTTTGGTGACCCCTCTAACACCCCCTCACAACCCCCCAGGCGTCTTGACCCCAAAGCTGAGAAGCACTGTATTACAGTATGTAATAAGATTTTTGTTTCTGGGTTACATGTCATTTTCTAATTGGATCTATCATAAACTTTGTTTTTGCAAGACATCCTGCAGCACAGTTTGCTCTAGTCTATATAAATAAAAATGTAATGTTCGTTTGTGGATTAACAGAACTCAAAAACCATTGGACGAATTGACACCAAATTTGGACACAAGACACCTAACAACCCAATGTATGTCCTTCACTCAAAAAAATTGATTTTGTCATTTGGGAATTGTAGTTGCTGGGATTTATAGTTCATCTATAATCACAGAGCATTCTGAACCCCACCAACGACAGAATTGGGCCAAACCTCTCACACAGAATCCCCATGTGGGCCACAGCAATGCATGGCAGGGGACGGCTAGTTTTTCAATGAATATCTCATAGAGTCTCAACCAATGCATGGAGAAGTTTTCCAAAACAATATTCTCAGTGCCAGCCCAGTGCTGTCTCACATACCCATCAAGAGTTACAGCTGAGGCCAATTCATGAGAACTTCTCGGCTGGAACACTGCAGATCCAATTTCTAGTACTCTTCAGTAAGGACACTTACTGGTAGAATGAATGGCGATGCACTCTTTCAAAGTTAGAATTTTGACCATGGCTTCTTGGATTACCTCACTTCGCTTCACGTAAAAATCTGGCCTCAAGATGGGGCTGGCATCACCCCGTAGCCCCAACAAAAGTGTTTTCATCCCCAGAAGTGTGACATAAACACATTTGCATAAAACCCATTTAATACAAAAAGGAGAGAAAATCATTATAGAAATAAAAAAGGAAATGACCTCATAGGACAAAGACTGGAAACAACATCTCTCTTTGGCCAAACTCAGACTACAAATCGGATCCCAAAAGGCACATGGGGCCCAAAGATACGTGAGGCCATGATGCAAGCTGTTCAGGTGATCCCAAATACAATCAAGAAGTCACTGGAGGAAAACTGCTCCTTTAAGACTCTGCACATTTCTGTGTCCTGGAGCCAGGGACCAAAATCAGGCAAATTGGTCCGTACGTTCCACCTCTCAGTAACTGGTAGGAAATAGCTTTCAGGAGCTGAAAACACAGTCCACAGACTGTGTCAGGAAGCGGTATTCCCTTCTGAGGATCCCGTTTCCATGATTTTAGAAGTCTTCTTTGAAGATCCGCAGTCTTAAAAGAGAATCACATACCTCCTTCCTCAATCTGCCACAGTGGGTCAGCACTCGACACCATAGCGATCAAAGTTACGCAGAATGACAGTCAATTGGAGATGGACGGTGCCCATGGCAGAGGTTTGCAGGCGGTAGCGGTCAGCACCGGTGTAGATGAGGTCGCTATTGAGTAACTGAGGCCCGCCGCCCACAAAGAGCTGGGAGAGCTGCTCCTGCCAGGAGCCCAGCGGGCGCCAGGTCACGCACTCCAACTCGTGGGAGCCAGGACTCGAAGGCACGTGGCAGAAGCCGTACCCATAGAGCTCGGTGCGGCCAAAGGAGTCTTGGTGCCATACCTGGACATGGAGTTTGGGCCAGCCTGGTATGAGAAGAGAGAGAGAGAGAGAGAGAGAGAAAATAACAAACAGAAATGGAAATGAATGTATAGCAGGCACGGGCAAACTTCAACTCCCACAATTCCTTGGACTTCAACTCCCACAATTCCTAACAGCCTACCGGCTGTAATTCAATAAATAAAATTCAATGTCCAGTCCCCGTTTTTAACTGTTTATAAATCATGTTGTTTATCGGTGGGTTTTAATCTATATATATAAATTTGTTAGGGGCATCCAACGAGGAAACAAAACTCAAAAACCCCCCAATGAAACTTAACCAAAATTCCCATGCCCATAACACAACCCACAAGGTACAAACATATCTACTCAAAATGAAAAACAACACAACAACACACTCACAAAACGGCAAAACAACAAAACTCAAAAAAAACCCAACGAAACTTAACCAAAATCCCCGTGCCCATAACACAACCCACAAGGTACAAACGTATCTACTCAAAATGAAAAACAACACAACAACACACTCACAAAACGGCAAAACAACAAAACTCAAAAATCCCCCAACGAAACTTAACCAAAATCCCCGTGCCCATAACACAACCCACAAGGTACAAACATACCTACTCAAAATGAAAAACAACACAACAACACACTCACAAAACGGCAAAACAAAAAAACTCAAAAATCCCCCAACGAAACTTAACTAAAATCTCCGTGCCCATAACACAACCCACAAGGTACAAACATACCTACTCAAAATGAAAAACAACACAACAACACACTCACAAAACGGCAAAACAACAAAACTCAAAAATCCCCCAACGAAACTTAACTAAAATCCCCGTGCCCATAACACAACCCACAAGGTACAAACATATCTACTCAAAATGAAAAACAACACAACAACACACTCACAAAACGGCAAAACAACAAAACTCAAAAATCCCCCAAAGAAACTTAACCAAAATCCCCGTGCCCATAACACAACCCACAAGGTACAAACATTTCTACTCAAAATGAAAAACAACACAGCAACACACTCACAAAACGGCAAAAGAACAAAACTCAAAAAAACCCCAACGAAACTTAACCAAAATTCCCATACCCATAACACAACCCACAAGGTACAAACATATCTACTCAAAATGAAAAACAACACAACAACACACTCACAAAATGGCAAAACAACTGAGCATGCGCATTGGCGCCCAGCCGCAAGTTCCCTGGCGCGCGCACATGGCTTTCCGGCCAACGTTCCCTCTGCGGAAACCATGCCCACTCCAAGCCCCGCCGCGCCGCTTCCCGCACACACACACACCCTGCCGCACACACACACGCAACCCCACGTTCCATCACTCCCCCCGCCGCCGCATACACACACACAACCCCACTCCCCCCGCCGCCACACACACACACGCAACCCCACGCTCCATCACTCCCCCCACCGCCGCACACACACGCAACCCCACTCCCCCCACCGCCGCACACACACACGCAACCCCACTCCCCCCGCCGCCGCACACACACACGCAACCCCACGCTCCATCACTCCCCCCGCTGCCGCACACACACACGCAACCCCAGGCTCCATCACTCCCCTGCCCCAATCTTACCTCCTTTTACTTCAGGCCACCTCCAAACCCCACCCCGCCCCTTCCCGCCCTGTCAAAATCTAGGAAAGACAGGAAGGAAGGAAAGAAGGAAGAAAGAGAAAGGGAGGTAAAGAAAAAGGGGGAAGGAAGGAAAGTTAGAGGAAGAAGAAAAGGAAAGGAAAGGAAAGATGGAAGGAAAGAAAAGAGAGACAGCAGAAGAGAAAGAAAAAGGGAGAAGGAAGGAAAGAGATAGAGAAAGAAGAGGAGAAGGAAAGATGGGAAGGAAGGAAGGAAGGAAGGAAGGAAGGAAGGAAGGAAGGAAGGAGGGAGGGAGGGAGGGAAAGAAGGAGAGAAAGAGGGAAGATTGGCCACAGCAACACGTGGCGGGTAAAGGTTGTTATTTCTATGATTATTATTATGCTATTGTTCCTATGAGACCCTTTTAGGGGGAATGGGAGAGGTGTCAGGTCCCAGAGGCAATGCATTGCATTATTGTTATTGTTATGATGGTGGTAAAATAAAAGGAAATAAAAAGTGAAAGAAGGAAGCAAACAGCGAGGGAAGAAAGGCAAAGGAAGGAAGGGGGAGGGAATGAAGGAAAGAGAGAAGGATGAAACCAAGTAGTGAAAGAAGGAAAGAAAGAAAGAGGTAGAGAAGGAAGAAAGGAGAGAAAGGGGGAGGAAAAGGGGGAAGGAATAGGTAGGGACCTCTCTTTCATAATAGTCCAGATATCTACCTCAACTTTGATAAGTTTTACTATAGGCCACAGCAACGCGTGGCAGGGCACAGCTAGTATAATATAAATATAATTTAATAATATACAATATAATATATATAATTTAATATATTGAATATAAATATTATTATATTATCAATGTATAATTTTTTATGCTTTATATCTAAATGTTCTTTTATGTTTCTGTTTTAATTTGGTTAGGTTAATTTATAGTTATGTTATTGTCTGGCTATTATCTTTTGGTTTTCACATATATGTACAGCATTGAATTTTGTTTTATAATGTTGGAAACCACTTTGAGTTCCCTTAGGGGGAGAAAAGCTGTATATAAATGTAGTAAATAATAATCGTAATCATAATAATAATAACATGGAAAAGCTGACACAATATGAGGATTTAAAGATCGAACTGCAAAGACTCTGGCACAAACCAGTCAAGGTGGTCCCAATGGTGATCAGCACACTGGGTGCAGCGCCTAAAGACCTTGGCCTGCACTTAAACACAATCGGCGTTGACAAAATTACCACCTGCCAGCTGCAAAAGGCCACCCTACTGGGATCGGCACACATTATTTGCTAATACATCACACAGTCCTAGACACTTGGGAAGTGTCTGACGTGTGATCCAATACAACAGCCAGCAGAGTGATCTTGTTTGCTGTGGACTCATCTTGGTTGTGTTTCAAATAAATAAATAAATAATACATGTCCTAATTGCATCTATCATAAAAACATGGAAAAAGTTTAATAAAGTGCAAAAACTTTGATTTTGTGGGACATACTGCAGCACATTTGGCTCTAGTTTTTCAATGAATTCTTCAATGAACATTAGGAAGAACTTTCTGACTGACTGTGAGAGCTGTTCAGCAATGGAACTCTCTGCCTCACAGTGTGATGGAGGCTCCTTCTTTGGAGGCTTTGAAACAGAGGCTGGATGGCCATCTGTCGGGGATGCTTTGAATGCAATTTTCCTGCTTCTTGGCAGAATGGGGTTGAAATACACAGCCCTTCAGGTGTTTGTTGGACTGCAACTCCATCACACAGGCTCTCTGGAAAATCTTAGTTATAAATTTGTAAATGAATCTGATTTTCCTCCTCTGTCATGCTGCTACCTTTTCTTCTTTCTTTCCCTATGTGCTCCCACTATATCAAAAGTGAGGTTTGCCTTCTCCTTGGAGCTTGTCTTTGTAGATTATGCTGCTTTATGATGAAGTCAAGCGTGCCACGCTTCATGAGGATTCGAGCCTGGCATGCTGCACTTTGCTCAAAAATGCCACACAACTTGTGCATTTCCTGCCTTTGGGCACCTTTTTTTACAACCCTCTTTGTATTTATAGACCCGTCACTTGAGGATAAGTCTGTATCCATCGCATCAAGTAGGTTTTAGTCCAAACATACTCTGGTCACCAAAATAACCTATTTTCAAAGTGGTATTATATTCATTACTGTTTTATGAACAGTAAAGCAATTTACGCGGTTTATTTAAAATACTTTCATACTGCCTCTGAAGATAAACGTAATAATCTCAAAGTTTTGTCGAAGGATTAATGGCTGGAATCACTGGGTTGTTGTAAGTCTTTCACATTGTATAGCCATGTTCCAGAAGCATTCTCTCCTGCTGTTTTGCCTGAATCTATGGCAGGCATCCTCAGAGGTTGAGAGGTCAACCTCTGAGGATGCCTGCCATAGATGCAGGTGAAACATCAGGAGAGAATGCTTCTGAAATATGGACATACAGCCTGGAAGACTTACAACAACCCAATCTCAAAGTTCTTCATGAAATGAAAAACATAAACCAGTAAAGTAATGATCTGTAAGGTTTCTCCTTGACATTAAGCCTAGTTGTGTCCGACATTGGGGGTGGTGCTCATTTCCATTTCTAAGCTGAAGAACCGGTGTTGTCCATAGAAGACTCCTAGGTCATGTGGCCAGCATGACTGCATAGAGTGCCGTTACCTTCCCACAGAAGTGGTACCTATTGATCTACTCCAATTTGAATGTTTTTGAACTGCTAGGTTGGCAGGAGCTGGGCCAAACAGCAGAAGCTCACCCCGCTTTCCAAATTTGAACTACCAACCTTCCAACTACCAACATCAAGTTCAGCAGCTCAGTGGTTTCACCCGCTGCACCATCAGGAGGCAAATGATCTATAGACAATGTGAATTAATCTGATACAAGTAATAAAGCAGGAATCTACACTGTAGAATGAATGCAGTTACAAATGCACTTTAACTACTGGATTGTGTTGGACTGCATCCCTCACTTAATTCAAAACCTTCCTATCAGATATATCCTACCTTATTCATGCCCAGTGTTATTTTTAAATTTTAAATTATTACATTTGGCCTGGCCATAGGCTTTTAAATCCTCATGTGTTATTGTTATATGTGATTTATATTAATTTGTATTGCATTGTATTGTTTTGTTTATTGCTTTCCTGTTTTATTGATGTGTTGTTGGGCTTGGCTTCATGTAAGCCGCTCCGAGTCCCTTGGGGAGATGGTGGCGGGGTATAAATAAAGTTTTATTATAACAATACAGCTCAATGGCAAGGCATTTTGGGAGCTGTAGCTTTACCAGGTCTTTAGACTTCTCTGCCAAGAGTGCTGGTGCCTTACCAAACTACAACTCCCAGATTTCCGCAGCATAGTAGAGTCTCGCTGATCCAACCTTAGCTCATCCAACATTCTGTATTATCCAACCCAGTCTGTTTCCGGCACAGATCAACAGATGTTTCATTACATTGCGATGTTTTGGTGCTAAATTTGTAAATATAGTAATTACTATATAATGTGACAGTGTATTGAACTGTTTTTTTCTGCTGATTTGTTGTAAAATATGATGTTTTGTTGCTGAATTTGTAAAATGGTAATTTAATGTGATGTTTAATAGGCTTTTCCTTGTTGTTGTTCATTCGTTCAGTTGTCTCCGACTCTTCGTGACCTCATGGACCAGCCCACACCAGAGCTCTCTGTCGGCCGTCACCACCCCCAGCTCCTTCAAGGTCAGTCTAGTCACTTCAAGGATGCCATCCATCCATCTTGCCCTTGGTCGGCCCCTCTTCCTTTTGCCTTCCACTTTCCCCAGCATAATTGTCTTCTCTAGGCTTTGCTGTCTCCTCATGATGTGGCCAAAGGACTTCAACTTTGTCTCTACTATCCTTCCCTCCAATGAGCAGTCGGGCTTTATTTCCTGGAGAATTGACTGGTTGGATCTTCTCGCAGTCCACGGCACTCTCAGAACTAGGCTTTTCCTTAATCCCTCCTTATTATCCAACATTTTCATTTATCCAATGTTCTGCCGGCCCGTTTATGTTGGATAAGCGAGACTCTACTGTAATGTCAAGCTATAAATATTACATAGGATGATGAGGAAGTTATTCTGATCTTACACTGACTTTCTATTTTCCATTCTCTTTTTCACAGCCAGAGCTTGCATCGCTTACACTGCTACCACAGAGTTCACATTTCATCTTTAGCCAAGGTACCGCTGGTTTGTGTGGGTTTGTTTTAAAAAAAATCATTGGAGCTCAAGCACAGGATTCCTGGCAATAAAGAAAGCCAGGGAAGCGTGATTTATTAATTATGTAGAGTCTCATCAGCCGGGAAAGAAAATGAACATGGTGGGAGACTTTCGGCAGCTTTTCCGCATCACTCCACTTTCCCCCATGAGCTTTTTCACCCCCCAATTTTCCGGTTCAGGCTCGACTTCGTCTGAAAAGAAGCAGCGGAGGGGCTCCTGCAAAACAAACCGGCTTTGCAGCAGACGCACAAAAGGGAGCCCGCTCCAGCATTTAATCCTCCGCCAATTCCAACAGGCTTCCCTGCAGTCGGCTGGTTTCCGAGTCCTTTTGTCTGGCAGAGCAAATACTACATGTGGATTAATTTTCCCTTATAAGGCCAATCACATCAAAGGTAATAATGTGCAGGGCAGAAAAGCGATATGAAAAAAGGGAACCCAAAACTGCAAGGTTCTCCAACTCTCCAATAACAGCAGGTGCCAGAAGTTAAGACATTGGGAAAGCACTGAGTGTGACCCTGTTGGTTCTCTTGGACATCTCAGCGGCTTTCGATACCATTGACCATGGTATCCTTCTGGGAAGGCTCTCTGGGATGAGTATTGGAAGCATGGCTCTGGTCCTTCCTTGAGGGTCATTCCTAGATGGTGAAGCTGGGGGACACTTGCTCAGACCCCTGGCCTTTGACCTGTGGGGTCCTGCAAGGTTCCATTCTCTCCCCATGCTTTTTAATATCTACACGAAACTGCTGAGAGAGGTCATCCGGAGTTTTGGAGTTTGGTGCCATCTCTATGCGGATGACGTCCAACTCTACTTCTCCTTTCCACCTAATTCCAAGGATCAATCCCAACAAGACAGAGGTCCTCCTGGTCAATCGTAGGCCGGATCGGGGTATAGGGTGGCAACCTGTGCTTGACGGGGTTACACTCCCCCTGAAGTCACAGGTCCGCAGCTTGGGTGTCCTCTTGGATTCAGCGCTGACGCTTGAAGCTCAGGCGTCAGCGGTGGCCGGGAGGGCCTTTGCACAATTAAAGCTCGTGCACCAGCTGCGACCATACCTCGTGAAGTCGGATTTGGCCATGGTGGTCCACGCCTTAGTCACCTCTAGATTAGACTATTGCAATGTGCTCTATGTGGGGCTGCCCTTGAAGACAGCCCGGAAATTCCAATTGGTCCAACGGGCGGCAGCTAGATTATTAACTGGTGCGAATTACAGAGAACAGTCAACCCTCCTGTTTAAGGAGCTCCACTGGCTGCTGTTTATTTTCCAGGCCCAATTCAAGGTACAGGTTTTGACCTACAAAGCCCTAAACGGTTTGGGACCCACCTACTTTCGTGACCACATTTCCATTTACAAACCTATATGATCTCTTCAATCTTCCGGAGAGGCTCTTCTCTTGCTCCCGCCCGCATCACAAGTGCGACTTGCGGGGACGAGAGAGAGGGCCTTCTCTGTGGTGGCCCCCCGGCTCTGGAATTCACTCCCCAGAGATATTAGGTAAGCCCCCACACTGGCAATCTCCAGGAGGAATTTGAAAACCTGGTTATTCCAATGTGCCTTTCAGTAATTTAATGTAAGATTCTCCATGACCACATTTTGCACAAAATGTCCTTAGAAGCACTTAATTTTATGGTTTGTGCATAGAAATCCTTCCTCATTCCCGGAGCCTCCTCCATATAATTTACAATGTCCCATCTCCCAGTATTTTTTTAAAAAAAATAATTTTTTTATCCGTGAATCTGGCCCTGCCTAGTGAAATTTTTTGTGGTTTAAATGCTTGATTTTATATTGTTGTGTCATATATTATTTTGATTTTGCATTTTATGTATTTTGCTTGGTTCTATTATGTTTTTGTGCTATTTTTTTGTATTGTATTGATGGGCGTGGCCTCATGTAAGCTGCACCGAGTCCCCCTGGGGGAGATGGAGCGGGGTATAAATAAAGTTGTTTATTATTATTATTATTATTATTATTATTATACTCTCAAGTTCCCAAAAGGCCCTATTTTGGGAAAATTGGAGGAAAGTCACAGAATGAAAAAAGGAAAGTGACATTCATAGTGGATTTCACACCATCTCAGTGGAAAGATGGCTAAATGGAGCTGCCACATGCAAGAGAAAATGTATATGTAGACTAGTCTATACGTAAACTACTCTATATGTAGTCTAGAAGGGGAGTTGAAGAAAATAGCTGCATCTATCGTAATTCCTGAGCTTCCTAGAAGCCACTCTTAGAAAGGAATCTAGGAGTCTTAGTACACCACAAGCTAAATATGAGTCAACAATGTGATGCAGCAGCTAAAGAAGCTAATGCTATTCTTGGCTGCATCAATAGAAATGTAGTGTCTAGATCCAGGGAAATAATAGTCTCACTCTATTCAGCTTTGGTCAGACCTTACCTAGAACAGTGTCTAGTTCTCAGACAATTCAAGAAGGATACAGACAAACTGGAATGTGTCCAGAAAAGGGGAATCTATTATTATTATTATTATTATTATTATTATTATTATTATTATTATTTGAAACACATGATGAGTCCACAGCAGACACTCTGCTGGCTGTTGAATTGGATCACACATCGGACACTTCCCAAGTGTCTGGGTCTGTGTGATGTATCGGCGAATAATGCGTGCAGATCCCAGTAAGGTGGTCTTTTGCAGCTGGCAGGTGGTAATTTTGTCAGTACCTATTGTGTTTAACTGCAGGCCAAGGTCTTTAGGCACTGCACCCAGTGTGCCGATCACCACTGGGACCACCTTGACTGGTTTGTGCCAGAGTCTTTGCAGTTTGATCTTTAAATCATCATATCATATCAGCTTTTCCAGTTGTTTCTCTTCAATCCTGCTGTCACCTGGCATTGCAACATCGACGATCCACACTTTGTTTTTTAACACAATCGTGAGGTCAGGAGTGTTGTGCTCCAAAACTCTGTCAGTCTGAATTTGGAAGTCCCTGAGTTTGATGTGTTCATTTTCTGTAACTTTTTCAGGCTTGTGATCCCATCACTATTTCTACTACTACTACTACTACTACTACTACTTATTATTATTATTATTATTATTATTATTATTATTATGATACACAACGAGATTAGGACACAGCAAACAAGATTGCTATGCTGGCTTTTGTATTCGATCACACGTCGGACACTTCACTTAATTACAAAAATGTGAGTCAAGCACTGAAAGGATTAAATGGATGCAATAACTCAGCAAAAGCTGCAGTTCAATATAAACAGGTGTGTCCGTAGTGTTAGTTGCCCTCAGTATGAAAAGGCTTCAAACTGAGAGAGGCCTCAGTATGAGAAGGCTCCAGTGTGAGGTAGGCCTCAGTGTGAGGTTGGCCTGGTGTGAGAAGGTTTCGGTGAGAGAAGCCCTAGGTTGAAGGCCTCATGTGTGAAACTCCAGTGTTAAGGCTGCTGAATGTAAAAAGCTACTGTGTGAAGCTCCTGTGTAAGTTCGGTGTGAGAGGAAGCTCAGTGAGAGTGAACATGTTTACCTGCATGAGAAAGAAGCCCAGTGCGGAAGCAAAGAAGGAAGTATAAATAAATTTATTTGTGTTATGGAAACCTTGTTATTGTAAATTGTACAACCATATTATTTTGCTATTTAAAAGCCTCCTAAGGAAGAGAAAACATTGCTCTGTGTGTGTTTTGTTCTGTTTATCACTTTGGGCTACTGGTGCTGCTAATAGGTAACTCTGCTGTGTATTTATGAGAAGGGTTGTTTGTTAATAAGCCCATTCACCCAAGAGAGGCAACTGGCACCTCTTCGCAGAGCTTCTTACCTTGCAAGCCTTTGGTGGCAAAATGGACGTCGATAGGATGGGACCAGTAGGCCACGTCGTCCAGCTGAGGGTGGTCAACTTGCGTCTGTCCTTCCCGGAGTCCTGACAGCAGCTTCCAGGCCCCTCCTGAGAAAAACAAACAGAGATGGGGAAGAAGAGAGATTCACTGCATATGTATACATATATGTGTATGTGTGTTTGTGTGTGTATGTGCATGTGTATATATGTGTGTGTGTGTGTTGGCTCTCTGTATCCATGGATTCTCCATGCTTGGATTCAACAGCCCTTTGAAGGCAACCATAATGTAAAATAATAAAAATAAAGGTGAAATCCTGAATGCAGCCATCATTGTTTCAAAGAGAGATGCCAGTGATGTAACTCTGCCTTACGTCACTTCTCGGCCATTCTCTTTTAGGAGAAGTGTCAAGTCCCAGGCCTTTGAGTGAATGGATCCCAACCTATTGTGCTCCACCGACCTGTGTGGATCCCCCATTTGCAGAAAAGGCTGCTGCGAGGGAATCCGCTGGCTCCCACGATCTGACCGATGACATGGACCTCCGCCATGGACCTGTGATACAGAAAAAGAGACATTTTTAGAAGGAGATGCCAAATCATTAAACCAGTGGTTCTCAACTTGTGGGTCTCCAGGTGTTTTGGCCTTCAACTTCCCAAAATTCTGCCAACCTAGTAGTTTGAAAACATGCAAATGTGAGTACATCAATAGGTATTGCTCCAGCGAGAAGGTAAGGGCACTCCATTCAGTCATGCCGGCCACATAACCTTGGAGGTGTCTATGGACAACACCGGCTCTTCGGCTTAGAAATGGAGATGAGCCCCATCCCCAGAGTTGGACACGACTGGACTTCATGTCAGGGGAAAACCTTCACCTATTACTACACTATGTAACAACATTTGAAAAGAAATTCTGTTCCTAGTTTGAAAGTATTATTTCCTGTTTAGTTGTGTGGTACTTACTTTGAAAGTAGTTGTTTTACTAAACAATATCTCAGAGTACTTGTCAGGTATCAGCACAAACACAAAACAATCTATGTGTAATGTCAAAGAGTACTATCAAAAGAGCATATAGTATTCCATTTACCAAAATCCTCAGTACATAGCTCAATTCAGTGGCACACAGCAAAATCAAAAGGAGCAGCCGCTCTCAAATGTAACAGTTCTAGGTCTGGATAAGGATTACACTGTATATAGGCTTCAGGGATACATTCAATAAGAAAAATCATATAAACAAAGTAAGCATTGAGTCATGAGGCTATATGTAGACTGAAGACAATAATGAAGATGGAGCACCACTCTCAAAACAATCTTCATGGACTTGATTTGGATTTTTTCCATGTGATTCCTTCCTCGGTCGCTTAAGCTTAAGGAAAGAGTCTGAGGCTCTTAGGAATTGTGGGAGTTGAAGTCCAAAACTTCTGGATGTCCAAAGCTTGCCTATGCCTGTTTTAGAAACTGCACTTCTACATTTAACCTATCTATCTATCTATCTATCTATCTATCTATCTATCTATATAATAAAAGTCAGTGTTTGTATGCGGAGGAAAGACGGGAGGGAGGTGTATGCGGCAGCGTTCTGATTGGCTGCCACTGTGGGTACAATTTGCATATGCTCTCTGATTGGCCAGCCTCAAAACTCCAAGATTCTGAGGTGACAGAAGAGAGGAAAAGGCCTGAAGCTGTGTCACAAAATTACCAATACAAACCAAACTTGGCACACAGAGCCCCCATGACCCACACTCCATCCTGGAGCAGTTTGGAGGAGGATGGACCACAGATGATGGGACTCGCAGTACCTTCATTAACTTCCTGAGGCCACTGCGAGCCATATAAATAACTTATAAAGACCAACCTTGATACACAGTCAGGTCCCCTAGTCGGGTCCCCAAGCTAGTTATAACTAAAACTAAGGACTTATACAGCTTGTAAACACAAAATACGGCTTGTAAACATAAAAATAAAACACAATGTCCTCCAACAAGCAAAAATTTGGCAGTTTAGTACACTTTCCCCGTATTTTTATGATAAAAACCCATTGTTGCTGTTGTTCATTCGTTCAGTCGTCTCCGACTCTTCGTGACCTCATGGACCAGTCCACGCCAGAGCTCCCTGTCGGCCGTCACCACCCCCAGCTCCTTCAAGGTCAGTCCAGTCACTTCAAGGATGCCATCCATCTATCTTGCCCTTGGTCGGCCCCTCTTCCTTTAAAACCCATTAGGAAATGACATTTATAAGCTAGGAACAAAAGTCATGTTGGGCAACCACTTGTCCACACTACACAATTAATTCAGTTTGGTACCCCTTTAACTGCCATGACTTAATGTGATGCAAACCTGGGAGATGCAGTCTGGCAAATCACCAGAGGAATCTAAAACTCCAACTCCCAAGATTCCCTAGCAACCAGCCCTGGTAGTTCAAGTGGTCTCAATCCGCATTAATTCCACAGTGTAGATGCCCCCAAGGAATTCCAAACCTTTGGGACTACAACTCCCAGCATTCCTGAGCAGCATACAAGGTTGGCGAGGCTGCTGGGAGTTGAAGTAAATCAAACCCCAAAATAGCAAAGTACTACTATCATTTTATGTCTTTTTAAATGCTATTATCCATTATTTTATTATATAGATATTGTTTTTTTGGGAAAAAAATAAGAATGTGGTGCCCATGTAACGTTTGCACGCTTCTGCGTTCACACGTGCGCACGACACGGGTCTCCCCGGCTCCCTCTGCGCACGCGCACTGGGCATACCCCGCTCTCTTTCTTACCTGAGAATCTCAGCAGCTCCGCCGCCTCAGAATCCATCCATCGCTTCTAGGCCCCGTTGCCTTGGCAACTCGAAAGCCACGCCCACAATGCTTTTGAATATGATTGGTAGAAAGAGACGTCCCACTCGGGACCAAAAGGCGTTAGGGAACGAAACGGCCGCCATCTTGAGTGAGGAAGAAAATGGGACGCCATTTTGGAGCCACGCTAAAAAATATCGGTGACATGACTAGTCGGACATGTTGAGTGTGGCATGAGGAAGAAGCAATGAAAATGCCCAGCTACGGCGTGTGTTGTCCGCCATCTTGGGTGCTCTTCATAGAGGGCTTCCACGGAGGCCATTTTGGAAAGGGCATTTTCCTTCTCTGTTGCTAGGCAACGAAACCTCTGCCTGAATTGCCCTGAGTTCAAATCCTTGCTCCTCATTATTATTCCTCCTGCTTTTATCCACACATTTAAAACAATACAAGGTTAAATAAAGGTAGAAATGCTAGATTTTTAGAAAACTATATGAAAACATGTCTCCTCCTCCTCCTCATTATTATTATTCATTTAAAACAATATACACTTAAAGGAAAAGAAAAACAGAAAAAATAATGCAAACATTAAAAAATACCACAATGCACTAAATAAAACAATATAGAAACTCTTCATCTTCTTTCTAGCTATAAACATAATAACTGAAAAATCCACCACAGGCGTCCCAGTGTTTCTGACTCTCTCCATTGGTGTGGAATTTGCATAATCCCACCCACTGCCTCACTCTTAACCCTTTCCTATTCTTTTCTATGGCACACAGCAAACAAAGCATTATTAATCAGCAACTGAATATATTGGAGAGGTTTGGGGGAGAATTCACCGTGATTTATAGGAGTTTTGGGGAGAATTCACCGTGAACTATACATCCCATTTGTAGGTACTGGGATGTATAGTTCGCCTGCAGTCTAAGAGCTCCACTAACAATGGACCTGGAACTAACTTGACGCACAGAACCCCCCATAACTATCAAAAAATACTGGCGGTCTTTGGAGAGATTAATAGGAGTTGTAGTTCACCTACATCCAGGACACACTATGAATGCAAACAATGATGGATCTGGACCCAACTTGGGATCCATACCCAATAGGAACACATTTGAATACTGGTGGATTTTGAGGGAAATTGGCCTAGACATTTTGGAGTTGTAGGTACTGGGATTTATAGTTCGCCTGCAATCAGTGAGCATCCTTAACTCCACCAAAGATGGAATTGGACCAAACTTGGCACACAGAATCCCCATGATCAGCAAAAATTGTTGTTGGGGAAAATTCACCTTGATTTGGGGGAGTTGTAGTTCACCTACTTCCAGAGAGCACTTTGAACCCGGACACCAAAGGATCTGGACCAAACTTGGCACACATACTTGATATGACCAACATTGATTACTGGGTGTGGGGGGTTGGGGAGAGCTGACCTTCCTTTGTGGGATATGTAGTTCACCTATAACCAGAGAAATTGTGACCTCCACTGATGATGGACCTAGACCAAACTTGGCACATAGAACCCCCATGACTAACTCAACCTACTGAAAGAGTTTGAGGGGATTGACTCACCATAGTGGGAGTTGTAGTTTACCCCACAGGCAGAGAGCACACTGAACCCCACCGATGGTGCATCTAGAGCAAACTTGCCCAATAAAACAAACTGTAAATACTGATTGAATTTCATGGGGTTAACCTGTCATGATGTGAGTTGTAGTTCACCCACAACTTTATACATTTTATACAATTAAACATCACCTTTTTGAAATAACAACCTCTGAGGATACCAGCCATAGATGTGATGTAGAGCACGATTTTAGGGGGCCCTGCCTAAGAAGAGGCCAGCAAGGACCCAAAAGGAGGGCCCAATAAGCCTGGCGAGACAATAAGCATCAATCAAAGTTTCCCTATTTCGAAATAATTATCACCAGGATGAAGCAAGGCCACCAAAGTTTATTTTCTTTTCCAGCTGGAAAGGATGACGACCAGAGTAATATGCCGATAAGCTGACATACTTGCTAGGCACGTAAATACAGAATACTTAGGCGATCCCTCGTTGTCCAAGTAGGATAGTCTTCCAGGATCAGTGTAGTGGCGGTGGGCCCCCAGGTGACTGTGGAGCCGTATTCTTGACCTGCATGTTCTCCAACTGTGAGGATATTGGTTTCCAGGTGGAAGGCAGTCCTGGTCGGGGTTGGCTTGACGCACCTTCCTTTTGGCACGTTTCTCTCTTTCGCCCTCCATTCGTGTCTCTTCAGATTCTACAGCACTGCTGGTCACAGCTGACCTCCAGCTAGTGCTCGAAGGCCAGGGCTTCCCAGTTCTCAGTGTCTATGCCAGAGTTTTTAAGGTTGGTTTTGAGCCGGTCGTTAAATCTCTTTTCCTGCCCGCCAACATTCCATTTTTCATTCTTGAGTTCGGAGTAGAGCAACTGCTTTGGGAGATGGTAGTCGGGCATCCGGACAACGTGGTAGGTCTAGCGGAGATGGCAGAGGAGTATCACTTTAGTGCTGGTGGTCTTTCCTTCTTCCAGCATGCTGACATTTGTCCACTTGTCTTCCCAAGAGATTTGCAGGATTTTTCGGAGGCAACGCTGATGGAATCATTCTAGGAGTTGCATGTGATGTCTGTAGACTGTCCACGTCTCGCTTGCGTATAGCAGGGTTGGGAGGACCATAGCTTTATAAACAAGCACCTTGGTCTCCCTACGGATGTCCTGGTCCTCAAACACTCTCTGTTTCGTTCGGAAAAATGCTGCATTCGAAGAGCTCAGGTGGTGTTGTATTTCAGTGTCAATATTGACTTTTGTGGAGAGGTGGCTCCTTGTCCACTTGTCTTCCCAAGAGATTTGCAGGATTTTTCGGAGGCAACGCTGATGAAATCGTTCTAGGAGTTGCATGTGACATCTGTAGACTGTCCACGTCTCGCACGTGTATAGCAGGGTTGGGAGAACAATAGCTTTATAAGCAAGCACTTTGGTATCCCTATGGATGTCCCGGTCCTCAAACACTCTGTGCTTCATTTGGAAAAATGCTGCACTCGCAGAGCTCAGGCAGTGTTGTATTTCGGTGTCAATGTTGACTTGTGTGGAAAATATTTGGACATTTTCCAAATATCTGCAGGGCAGTAGCACCAGCAACAGCTGCAACAAGAGATTCTTCTTTTTCCTCTCTTTCAGAGTCTTTGTAACAAACCCTCAATAAAAAGTATCATTTCTTCTAACGTTCAGCTCTTTAAATGAAACATTGTGCCCATTACTGACTCTACCTCTGCTCCAGCAATGAACTTTCTCTTTCCCAGGCCGCGGAACCCCGCTGGCTCGGCGGAAATGCTCAAAAGGCATCCCAGGGAGTCCTAAACTACGATCCTTTAAACCGCGGATAACGGGACCCCACCCAGATTTGGTATCCGCGACTTAACCGATCGGCTCTGAAACAATGCCATTTTTTTCAGGATCCTGGAGTCCTCATCCTTTCCAGCTGGAATAGAAAATAAACTTCAGTTGCCTTGCTTCACACTGGTGAAATTTATTGGGAAATAAGGAAACTTCTTGTCTCACCAGGTGTAGCAGACCCTCCTTTTGGGTCTTCGCCAACCTCTGCTCAATCAAGGCTCCCTGAAATCATGTTCTGCTTCCATCCCAGGATTTTCAGATAAGGGACACTCAACCGTTCTATCTTTAGTCCGCATCTTTTGAAAAGACACATTTTCTTATAAGAGGGTTGAATAAAAAGTAATGCCTCCACCTTCGTAACTCCTCAGCACATGGCAGTACTGGTATGCGGGAGGTACTAACTTGTTCAGTAGACTCTCCTCTATAGTTCCATTTTAGTGGTAAGCCTTAGCATTGAACGGTTGTGTTGTTAAGTGTGAAGTATAGAACCCTGCGCAGACGGTTGGTCAATGCGATTTAAGCAATGTGCAGTCATTGAATTCTTGACAGCAGAAGGTGTCACCTCAATATCTTTAAAGTTAGAATCATAGAATCAAAGAGTTGGAAGAGACCTCATGAGCCATCCAGTCCAACCCCCTGCCAAGAAGCAGGAATATTGCATTCAAATCACCCCTGACAGATGGCCATCAAGCCTCTGTTTAAAAGCTTCCAAAGAAGGAGCCTCCACCACACTCTGGGGCAGAGAGTTCCACTGCTGAACGGCTCTCACAGTCAGGAAGTTATTCCTCATGTTCAGATGGAATCTCTCTTGTAGTTTGCAGCCATTGTTCTGTGTCCTAGTCTTCAGGGCAGCAGAGAACAAGCTTGTTCCCTCCTCCCTGTGGCTTTCTCTCACATATTTCTACATGGCTATCATGTCTCCTCTCAGCCCTCTCTTCTTCAGGCTAAACATGCCCAGCTCCTTAAGCTGCTCCTCATAGGGCTTGTTCTCCAGACTCTTGATTATTTTAGTCGCCCTCCTCTGGACACATTCCAGCTTGTCAATATCTCTCTTGAATTGTGGTGCCCAGAATTGGACACAATATTTCAGGTGTGGTCTAACCAAAGCGGAATAGAGCATGGGGAGCATGACTTCTCTGGATCTAGACACTAGGCTCCTATTGATGCCGGCCAAAATCCCAATGGCTTTTTTTGCCGCCACATCACATTGTTGGCTCATGTTTAACTTGTTGTCCACGAGAACTCCAAGATCTTTTTCAAACATACTGCTCTCGAGCCAGGCATTGTCCCCCATTCTGTATCTTTGCATTTCATTTTTTTCTGCCTAAGTAGGGTATCTTGCATTTGTCCCCATTGAACTTCATTTTGTTAACTTTCATTTGGCCCATCTCTCTTATCTGTCAAGATAGTTTTGAATCCTGCTCCTGTCCTCTGGAGTATTGGCTATCCATTTGCCCAATGACACACAATACTCACAATAACACAATCACCATAAACAGCTTGCATTCTCGGATGAATCTCCTTTGGGGTGACACCTTCTGCTGTCAAGAATTCAATGACTGCACATTGCTTAAGTCGCATTGACCGACCGTTTGCGCAAGATTCCATTCTTCGCACTTTAACAACACAACCATCCAATGCTAGGGCTTCCCACCAAAATGGAACTGTAGAGGAGAGTCTACTGAACAAGCCAGTACCTGCCGCATACCAGTAATGCCATCTGTTGAGGAGTTATGAAGGTGGAGGCATTACTTTTCATTCAACTCTTGCATGTACAGCTTTCTTCACTGCATAGCTTTCCAAACATGGAGATAAAGAATAGGCTATCATTTGGTATTTAATGATCTGTCTTTATACTTGAGGATCATTTCTTAAATCCTTCCAAATCCTAGTCGACTTTTGGTTTTCCTTGGCTTCATTCTTCATTCTAATTTATGACCAAAGCAAGGAAATGGAATGTCTATTGCAATGCCTTCATCATCCACTTCGGCGTCTGATAAATCACTTGTCGCTGAGCTTCATCTCCTAGCAGATCCAATGGAGAGGAATCCTGGAAATTGTAGTCCAAAATACTCATCTCTGATCCTAGGGAGCATCTATACTATAGAATTAATGCAGTTTGATACCACTTTAATTTCCGTAGCTCATGGAAGTTGTCATTTGGTGAGGCACCTGCTCCTTTGGCAGAGAAGGCTAATAAGATTGTAAAACTATAACTCCTGTGATTCCATAGCATTGAGCCATGCCGGTTAAAGAGGGGTTAAACTGCATTAATATTGAGTCTACACTGACTATATAATCCAGTTTCAAACTGCATTATATGGCAGAGATATAAATGGAAGATATCAATCTGCCTGGGGAAAATGCAACATTTAAAAAAATGCAAAAGGGAGCTACATCAAAACCCAACTCTCCAAAACTTCCCAGTAAGAACCAGTTAGGTTCACTGGACACAGAATAGTAACCATCTGGAGAACCAAAAAATAGAGGAGAAGGAGAGGAGAACAAGGATAGCATGGACCGAGTTGTGGCACAGCCACATTACTGACTGAAAGGTCATGAGTATGAAATCAGCCTGGGTCGGAGTAAGCTCCCGATCAATTGTCTAGCATGCTGTCAACCTTTGCAGCCTGAAAGACAGTTGCATCTGTCAAGTAAAGAGCCCCCGGTGGTGCAATGGGTTAAACCCCTGTGCCGGCAGGACTGAAGACCGACAGGTCGCAGGTTCGAATCTGGGGAGAGGCAGATGAACTCCCTCTATCAGCTCCAGCTCCTCATGTGGGGACATGAGAGAAGCCTCCCACAAGGATGATAAAAACATCAATTCATCCGGGCGTTCCCTGGGCAACATCCTTGCAGACAGCCAATTCTCTCACACCAGAAGCAACTTGAAGTTTCTCAAGTCGTTCCTGAAACGACAAAAAAATATATGTCAATTTAGGTACCGCTTATGCAGGGAGGCTAATTTAACTAATTTACGATGCCATAAAAATCTCCAGCAGCATGTGAAAGAATGAGGAAGTACTCCATCGGTGTCACAAGTGGATGGCGAAGCAACAGCTCCCCCTTTGGCCGGAAATTGAACATACCCTCATGAAGCTGGGGTATCTTTGTGTCTGTCTATATAGGTTGTGTGGCGTACAATGTTTGCCATGTATGTGTGCATTGTGATCCGCCCTGTGTTCCCTGCAGGGTGAGAAGGGCGGAATATAAATACTGTAAATAAATAATCAATAAATAAATGTTTATTGGAAAGCACAAATGGGAACTCTGGAAAGGATCGGTGTCGCCTCATTTACACTGCCGTATAATGCAGTTTGAAAGTGGATTATATAGTCAGTGTAGACTCATATAGCCCCTGAACTGCATTGAGCATATAAGGCAGCTTCAAACTGGATTATATGGCCTTTGTTGTCGATCCTACTTCCAAGCTTGAGAAACTTCAACCAAAGAACGTCATGCTTGACCCATTTTAAAAAACGAGCTCAAGCAATTATATAGGAACATTTTTGAATATATATATACACACACAGCGATACCAAGAGCCGGTACATTTCTGAAAATAGACGTGGTACCTATTAAAGAGCAGAGAATAGGCACAGATGATGATGGGCTTATTGCAACCCACACACTTGGCTCTCTGAACCGCAGAAGTAGCTTGTTATTCTTCAGTGTTCATTCCTTTGTGATAAAAGCAGAACACCTGAAATTAATTAATTGGAATGTTCTTCCCGGAGACTAATAGAATACTGTTTGCAGAAGGGCTTAGGAAAGGTCAGGCTCTCTGCAATGTGTGCCCGAACCTTTACTTAGCGGTAATTGCGAGGCTGCCGTCTCCATCCTCAATGACAGTAAATCCAGTTCCACTTGGCTCAAGAATGATTTAAAAACAGAAGGGAGGTTGGCCCAGCCTCTCGATTGGTATTTGTCCTTAAGAGGATTCAAGAAATGGATTCTGAGGGCAGCGTACTTAATTTATTGCACTCCGAGATTGGCTTCAACATATCTTCAAACCATCGTAAATGGTCAGAGGCTATTAATCCTCTGTCATCCCACTCTCTCAGCTGCTTTTCAAATGTCCTGGTTTCTCTCTCCTCTACCGCATTTCCCCCCTCAGTCCTCAGCTTATGTCAATTGCTGCAAACTGAGTTCAACATTCAGATTCAGTTTGAATTAAAAATCTGATATAATAATAATAATGTTTGTTTGAAATTCAAAACACTTCTAGTGTCATGTTTTATGCACTCCAGAAACAGCCTTACAACACGAATAAAAGTAACTAGAAAAGCTTTACTTCACTGGGTTGTTGTAGGTTTTTTCGGGCTATATGGTCATGTTCTAGAGGCATTCTCTCCTGACGTTTCGCTTGCATATATGGCAAGCATCCTCAGAGGTAGTGAGGTCTGTTGGAACTAGGAAAAAGGGTTTATATATCTGTGGAATGACCAAGATGGGACAAAGGGACTCTTGTCTGCTGGAGCTAAGTGTGAATGTTTCAACTGACCACCATGATTAGCATTTGATGTGTCCAGAGGAGGGCTACTAAAATGATCAAGAGTCTGGAGAACAAGCCCTATGAGGAGGAGCTTGAAGAGCTGGGAATGTTTCGCCTGAAGAAGAGAAGGCTGAGAGGAGACATGGTAGTCAGGTATAAATACATGAGAGGAAGCCACAGGGAGGAGGGAGCAAGCTTGTTTTCTGCTGCCCTGGAGACTAGGACATGGAATAATAGCTTCAAATTACAAGAAAGGAGATTCCATCTGAACATTAGGAAGAACTTCCTGACTGTGAGAGCCGTTCAGCAGTGGAACTCTCTGCCTTGGAGTGTGGTGGAGGCTCCTTTTTTGGAAGCTTTGAAACAGAGGCTGGATGGCCATCTGTCAGGGGTGAATTGAATGCAATATTCCTGCTTCTTGGCAGGGGTTGGACTGGATGGCCCATGAGGTCTCTTCCAACTCTTTGATTCTATGATTCTATGATGGCCTGGCTGTTGTTTGGTGTGGCTTGTTAGTGCCTGGAGCAATCTTTTGTTGAGAGGCGATTAGATGTCCCAGATTGTTTTCTCTCTGTGGTTTTGCTTTGCTTCACTTACTTACTTAGGCGATCCCTCATAGCTCGAGGATGATTGTCCTCCAGATGTGGTGTCTTGGTGGTGGGTCCGTAGGTGGCTGTGGAGCCCTATTCTTGATCTGCATGTTCTTCCACAGTGAGGACATTGGTTTCCAGATGGAAGGCGGTCCTGGTCAGGGTTGGCTTGACATGCCTTCCTCTTTGCACATTTCTCCCTTTCGCCCTCCATCCATGCCTCTTTGAATTCTACAGCAGTGCTGGTCACAGCTGACCTCAAGCTAGAGCACTCAAAGGCAAGGACTTCTCAGTTCTCGGTGTCTATGCCACAGTTTTTAAGGTTGGCTTTAAGCCCATCTTTGAATCTCTTCCTGTCCTCCCACATTCCATTTTCCAATCTTGAATTTGGAGTAGAGTAACTGCTTTGGGAGACAGTGATTAGGCGTTCGGACAACGTGGCCAGTCCAGAGGAGTTGATGGCGGAGGAGCATAGTTTCAGTGCTGGTGGTCTTTGCTTCTTCCAGCATGCTGACATTTGTCCGCTTGTCTACCCAAGAAATTTGCAGGATTTTTTGGAGGCAACGCTGATGGAATCGTTCCAGGAGTTGCATGTGACACCTGTAGATAGTCCACATTTCGCAGGCATATAGCAGGGTCGGGAGGACAATAGCTTTATAAACAAGCACCTTGTTTATCCCTGTGGATGTCCCAGTCCTCAAACACTCTGTGCTTCATTCAAAAAAAATGCTGGAACTCACTTGGCACACAGACCCACCATGGGCAATTGTCCATACTTGCAGAGTTTAGGGGTAATTACCCTGAGAGTTGTAGTTCACCCTTATCCAGAGAACAGTGATCTCAGCCAACAATGGATCGGGACCAAACTTGGCACACAGAACCAACATGGCCAATTGTGCATACTGGCTGAGTTTGGGGGTGATTGCCCTGGGAATCTGGGAGTTGTACTTCACCCCTACCTAGATATCACTGAACCCAGCTGTTGTCGGATCTGGACCAAACTTGGCACACAGATCCAACATGGCCAACTTTAAGTAATGGCAGGGTTTGGGAATGACTGACCCACAATTCTGGAAATTGTAGTTCACCCACATCCTTATGCATTTTCTAATGGGAGCATTCATTAAAAACAAAAAGACTGTTTTTTCCCCCTTCTAATAAATAGCATTACACATTACCAAACTGATATTACCAAACTTCACAAAACAAACAATGCCTTCTCAAATAACCCAGACACCGCCGGGTCCCCAAGCTAGTTTTACATAAAATCCCATTGTCGGAAGTGTAATAAATAGCTGGGTTTCCTCCTTCCATACGCAACGCAACGCAACGGGAGATCATTTGAGACCCAAACCCACCCTAATGTGGTTGCAGTTAGTGACGCACTGTCTGCAGCTGGAAGGGAAAATGTCACATTGACTGCTCAATAAAAAAAGAAAAGGAGGAGGAGGCGAAAAATAGCAGCCAGGGTCTGCATTAAAAGCCCCCCAGTGTTGATTAAACTTTGCCTCCTGCAGTAGATTTCCAACGCTCCCCACCTGCCTGGCTTCGGCTGGCTGCTGGGCACTTTGATAAATGGCTTCTTAAGTGTTGCTCTCATCTCCTGCTCAAAGGCTGCCAGGGGCGCTTTCCTGCAGAGTTGTTCCTCAAAAGAAAAGGAGAGACACAAGACCAAAGAAAGGAAACTAATACGGGGGGAAAGGTGGAGATTTATTTTTCTTTTTGTGGGGGGAAAGACTCTACGGGGATGCCAAGAGGGAAACCAGGACATGGGTCTGGGCAGGTCTCTCTTTTCTGTCCAAAACAAACTGAGCTGTCTTTTGAGTGGGTTGCATTGCATGTTACTCAGGTGTAAGGACCACATAGCCCTCCAAGATTTCACATTTCAACCATCCATCTGATAGACAGGAAGATAGACTGAGCAACATCAGTCTATCTACCGTGGATGTAGCGTACCTGGATTTCAGTAAGGCCTTCGACAAAGTCCCCCACGACCTTCTGGCAAACAAACTAGTCCAATGTGGGCTAGGCACATTGGACTAGTTTGAGGTGGATATGTAATTGGTTAAATGGACGAACCCAGAGGGTGCTCACTAATGCTTCCTCTTCATCTTGGAAAGAAGTGACAAGTGGAGTGCCACAAGCAGGGTTCCGTCCTGGGCCCGGTCCTGTTCAACATCCTTATTAATGACTTAGATGAAGGGCTAGAAGGCAGGATCATCAAATTTGCAGACGACACCAAATTGAAAGGGATAGCCAATACTCCAGAGGACAGGAGCAGGATTCAAAATGATCTTGACAGATTAGAGAGATGGGCCAAAACTAACAAAATGAAGTTCAACAGGGACAAATGCAAGATACTCCAGTTAGGCAGAAAAAACGAAATGCAAAGATACAGAATGGGGGACACCTGGTTTGAGAGCAGTATGTGTGAAAAAGATCTTGGAGTCCTCGTGGACAACGAGTTAAACATGAGACAACAATGTGATGTGATGGTAAAAAAAGCCAATGGGATTTTGGCCTGCATTAATAGGAGCATAGTGTCTAGATCTAGGGAAGTAATGTTACCCCTCTATTCTGCTTTGGTTAGACCACACCTGGAATATTGTGTCCAATTCTGGGCACAATTGAAGAGAGATATTGACAAACTGGAATGTGCCCAGAGGAGGGCGACTAAAATGATCAAGGGTCTGGAGAACAAGCCCTATGAGGAGCGGCTGAGAGAGCTGGGCATGTTTAGCCTGAAGAAGAGAAGGCTGAGAGGAGACATGATAGCCATGTATAAATATGTGAGAGGAAGTCACAGGGATGAGGGAGCAAGCTTGTTTTCTGCTTCCCTGGAGACTAGGACACGGAACAATGGCTTCAAACTACAAGAAAGGAGATTCCATCTGAACATTAGGAAGAACTTCCTGACTGTGAGAGCTGTTCATTAGTGGAACTCTCTGCCCCGGAGTGTAGTGGAGGCTCCTTCTTTGAAAGCTTTTAAACAGAGGCTGGATGGCCATCTGTCAGGGGTGCTTTGAATGCAATATTCCTGCTTCTTGGCAGAATGGGGTTGGACTGGATGGCCCATGAGGTCTCTTCCAACTCTATGATTCTATGATTCTATAGACAGGACGATAGGCTGAGCAACATCAGAGTGTGGAAAAGATCACAAAGGTTATTAACGATGAAGAACACACAAGCTAGAAGAGGCTGCAGCACTTTGCTTTTGCCTAAACGTCAAAAATGGTGATGATTATCTAGAGTGAGGTACTCTGGATGAGCATCACTGTGTTATTGAAAAGTCACACACACTCTTCCACTAATAATAATAACTATAAGTTTATAACATAGTTTTACAGATTTCAGCTGGATTTCAGTCCCAGTCCAGCCCCAAACATTCCTGAGAGGATTAAAAACCCCAGACCACAGGCAACGCCCATCCAAAGAAGACAATGGCCTCACACCCCTTATAGAGGTTTGCACTGACAAAAATTTAGGCTTCTCCTGTGGTTTATGCTTTATCAATAAACAGAGAAGGGAGATTCAGATTCAAAGATGGCAAAGGTTATTATTCCAGATGAGCATCACTGTGTTATTGAAAAGTCACACACACCCCTCCTCTAATAATAGTAAGTATAAATGAGTAACATATTTTACAGATTTCAGCTGGGTCGCAGTCCCAGCCCAACCCCAAACATTCCTGGGAGGATTAACACACACACACCCCGCCCCCCGCTCCAGGCCATAGGCAATGCCCATGCAAAGAATACAATGGCCCCACACCCCTTATAGAGGTGTACATTGAATAAAAAATTAGACTTCTCCTATGGTTTATGCTTTATTAATAAACAGAGAAGGGAGATTCAGATGCACATATATACACAAACACTGGAGTAGAATCATAGACATATTCCCGGACACCCAAAGAAACTTGATATACAATGTGCTTGGGATACTCAACATCCAGGAAGCCCTAACATTTTAATCTAATCAACTTTCTTTCTGTGATTCTGAGGAAACCCCTGGAGCCAGGATTGGGCTGTGACTATTGACCTTTCCTTCACCTCCATAGATCTTTTTCTCTGTCTGCTGGGTGTCTCTTTTTTCCTAACTTCTTCACTGTTGCAAAATTTTGCATAATCAATCTGGCAGCTCCAATATGTTAGCATTCTGTTTCTACAACTGAGCCCCTGCTGTACAGTGGACCAGCAACCCAAGGTTATCAAATATCATAACTTATATTATATATTGCTTATGTGACTTTGGACTATGGGACTACCTTGAGAAATGACATAGATTCTTCCAGTGGGCTCCCTTCTGAGAGACTGATTGCCAGCAACCCCCAGGACCTGGGACTCATCAAGGACCTTGTTTACCCACTTGATTGACCTTTTTGTTTACCAAGCTTCACTTTTTGTGTAGAGATTATTCCAAGCTTCCAAAGTCCATTAGTGCTAAATACCCATTCTTTCCAGTCTGGACAATGAGGCCCACACCCTCAGAGGTGGGCACAGCAATCAACTTTTTAAACTCTAAGATCATCTGGGGAGGCCCTCCTCTCGCTCCCACCCCCATCCCAGGCACGGTTGGTGGGGACGAGAGAGAGGGCCTTATTGGTGGTGGCCCGCCACCTCTGGAATGCCCTTCCAAGGGTATTATTATTATTATTATTATTATTATTATTATTAACTTTATTTATACCCCGCAAAATCTCCCGAAGGACTCAGGAAATAAGACATGTCCCATCCCTTCCTTCTTTTCGTAAGTGTTTGAAGACTTGGTGGTTTCAACAAATCTTCGAAAGTGACCAGTGCCAGCTCAACCCAGACACTGCCCAGTCACGACCTAGCCCCTTATATATTACCCTGGCCATTCTCCTAACAGACCCCTGGAAATAGCCCGTCCCCGCTTTTGTCATTTACCTATTACAGTATTGTACCCAAATGCCGGTCCCATCTTATTTCAATGTGTATCAGTCTTGACCCAACCTTTTAAAATAATAATAATAATAATAATAATAATAATAATAATAAACAACTTTATTTAACACCCCGCCATCACCTCCCCAATGGGGACCCGGGGCGGTTTACATGAGGCCAATCCCAACAGCATATTACAATAAGGTAAAACCAAAACACAATAACAACACAGTAAAATACATACAACATATGAGTACAAAGATGATAAAGCAAAATCATACACAGTAAAATAACATAACATAACATAACAATGAGCGGGCCATATGTACAAGATAAAAACTAAGATACTAAAAATACTAAAATCAGGATGAGATAGGGATGGAACAGATTGTTTGTGGGGGAGAAACTCGTAAAGGAACAGGGTCATAAATATAGACCTTCATACAGGTGGGGAATATACTCTGGCCTGACCCATTCCTTTTCCATGCCCCAACAAATAGACATGAAGAGCAGGCAGGATTTTTTCTTTTAATATTGATATGTTGTTGGTTAATTCCATGCTTATGTTGCTGTTACTGTTATCTTTTTGTTCATGTTGTGATTCTGTATGTTTTGATGTTGTTGCTTGGAAACCGCCCTGAGTCCCCCCGGGGAGATAGAGCGGTATATAAAGTTGTTGTTGTTGTTGTTGTTGTTGTTGTTGTTGTTGTTGTTGTTATTTAAACCCCATCAATCCCAGCTGTTCTCTCTTCCTCTCTGCCCCAATCTGTGATGTCAGGAGGAAGCCTCAGTCAATAACAGGCAGATGCTAGGATGCACATCTCCTGACCAATCAGGGGTGATTACGCTGTCATTTCGTCTATCTGGCCAGGTGAATAAATTTCTGTTATTGCCTTCAAACTTAGTCATGTTTTTCCTGGCTTTCAAAATAGCATGGCGTGCTGGGCAATGCACCTACACTGCTCCCTGGTGACAGATAGCTGAATCTAATATAACAACTGGAGGCCACATAGCATGCCCCAAACCGGTCTGGTGTTGTTCAACCACGACCCTTACTTTGCTGATGCCCAGAGCCATTTTCATGCTCGGTGGGCATTGCAAACACCAGATTGACAAGGCAAGGTAGATGCCATCTCTTGTCTCTGGGTTTCCTGAGCCTGAGGAAAGTGGAATGGCAGTTAAACAGCTTCCCAAATAGGCAATGGCACAGGGAAGAATGCTGATAGAAAGAAAATCCACTCAATTGAAATGCAGTGGTGAAAGAGAGTTCTATGTTTCTGTACAGCCCGAGTGTGCTGTCATGCGCTGGGCCTATAGCAGTTGGCTTTTGAACAGGACGTGCTCTTTGTGCCCAGCGGGAAGCCAGGGTGCCTCGAGTGAGAGGCCCTAAGGATTTTCCTATACAGTCTTTAGAACCTTGAAAGGTTTATCAAAGTCCTTTATTATTGCTTAAGTCTTCAACAAACAATCAAATACTTCTTAGATCTTCAACAAATTTAACAAATGCTTCAAGGCTTTGAATCAACTGGTGGCTTTCTTAATCTTGTCCACAAGGGACAGGCAACTGACTTCGTGAACTGTTCCTTTTCTTTAAGAGGAAAACCCCTTTTAACCCCTCCTTGGGCAATCTACTTTCTAAACGTTGCTGGTATGGGCTCTACTCCCGGCTCCAAACTGCTTCTTGGGTCCCAAGTAGACCTACCAGTCAAGGCTTTGTAGATTCTCCAGCTGGAGTCCTTTGGAACTGTTTCCCCCCGGAATTTCCCACGGATGCTGTGAGAAATGAAGCTTCTCTACAGGTGGAGCTAATCCACGTCCTGTAGCTCAGCTTTCCAATGCAAGACTGACCTAAAATGGCTCCCTCTCCTCCCAGAGCCCTATAATTGCAAACCAAGGGAAGCCACCTTATTGAAAAATGCATGGAACTTTGGAAACATACATGCAAACATTCAAAGAAAGAAAAGGAAGTTGGAGCTTTAGGTACAGCCATACCAGCACACCGAGTGACTACACTGAAGCTCTGTCCAAGAAGCCATGTGTTGCACTCTAGGCCTGGGAACACCTATGACCACAGCATCACACAAGAGTCCAGAATATAAGCAAACAGTTTATTGCTGTGAGGGCAGTTTCCGATAGGAAAAAATATCCTTACAGAAGTCGCATTGGTTCTTTAAAAACCTCCTTTGTGCCAAGCCCTGTGTTACCAGTGACTTTAAAACCACTTAGACTGATTTATGAAGACATTCTCATAGGTATAGTAAAAAAAAAAAAAAAAAAAAAAACAGGGATAAAGAAAGTAGATGTATAATCCAAAAAGGTTTAGCAATAGATGATAATCCAAACAGAAATCCTAATGTCTCATGCTGATCCCGAGGTAACACAATACAGGAATAGCCAAAAAGTCATAAATACGGCATAACTCCACAAGCAAAGGGCAGGAAAATAAAAGCAAGAACATAGAAAACTTCCAGGAAACTTGAATCCAAAACCAAGGCTTGACTTGAAACAAGAACCAGAGAACTCAGGCCTAGCTTCTCACTTAAACACTACGGTGCCTGAACTAACTCTGATGTAAACAACTTGCTAATTAATAGGCACCCATGAAGTCATGTTTTTCCCCACGAAATCTCTCCCCAACTTTCCCACATAGTCACTCTGACTTAAAATACCTATTTTCCACTCTGATCTGTAAACAAAGACCTTTGTTGATTTCCACAATTCCACATGTTTTTCCTTAGAGCCTTCTGCATCACTAATCTCTTGGGACAACTCCTTATCTAATGTTGCAATTTCTAGCTCCTCTGACTGATCTTGAAGCCCTGCACTTTTCGAGTCATATTTCTCACAGAGAGAAGCATTATTCCCCTGACTTGAATCTTCATCACTTTGAGCCCCAGGAAATTACACAGGCAATCCCACAATCCTCTCTAAATCATCAGTGAGCCCATCAGCCTCAGGAGTTTAAGGCTGATCTCCAACACCATGGCTGTCTTGAGTTTGCAAGACCTAAGCAGGGTTATTGAAGATTTGTCATTCATAACTTGAGGCTGACTTGACATCAATTGACAAGAAGAGGAAGGTGAAAATCTATTCCGATTCACAGACAATTGGATGGGTATATTGTGGGAAGGATTACAACCCCGACCATAAGACTTTCCTCCCATCTGTTGGAGCATGCAAGGAATCAGTGAGTGTGTGTGTGTCAACTGTAAAATAAAATGCATGAAACTAATTGGTCGGGCAATGCTAGGTGAGCAGGCTGAGCCTGGGACTTTTGGATACTGTTACATTTTTGTTCAGGCTTGAGCAATACAGGTACAGAGAGGAGAAGAAGAGAAAAGCAGAAAGAGACAGATTTTGGGGTGTGCTTTCACTTCATGAGCTGCTGAAGGAGTTTATCCCCATGGACAAAAGAAAGACCATTTTAAATCTCTTATAAAAAGGACATTATGTGAGTTGATGGAACTGATCACACTGTACCTATGTTGTTCTGGATTTATGAAGAGTAAACTACTTGTTCTTTAATGTTCACTTGCATGGAACATGTGCTTCTTCAGTGCCCGTTCGACAGGGAGATCCGTGCCAGGCTTATCTTACCTCTGATATACAAGCATCCAGGCCATTCAGGACAATTTTATACCTCCCTGGTACTTGTAGATAATAATTCAGCTACAACCTACAATGTTGCAAAGTTCTGTGCAGCAGCATACAAAATCCGTCAGGGAATGACTAGTCCCAAAAGTTAACTGTGTGTCCAGTAATCATCTTCCCTGAATTCCCAATTTGTTGATGGGTCTGTGCATTGCATGTTTTTACCCTGATTCCCCTTCTACTCCCTCACCCATATTGTGCTTCAGTAGTTATATTTATATTTTTAATGTACCAAACATACCAAATTTGTATGAAAATGTGACTCTATTTCCTGTGCTGGTCAATGACCGAAATAAATGAAATGATTTGATTTGATTTTACACTTGCATGGTATATTTTCTTTCTCTGGCAAGGCAGTGTGTGGGTTGATCAAACGTGAACTACGCATGGTTTATTTTACATTACGCCACACCATCTGGGCTTCTAGAAGCCCAGAAATTGGAAAGTGCCTCTCTGGAGTACAGTTCCCAGCCTCACCCAGCAAAGTCATGCTGGCTGGAGGATTCTGGGATCTCTAGTCCGCAAAAGAGCCCACACACAATTTTTTTTCCAAGCTCTGCGAAACCCCGTTAAGCCTAGAGGACAATCAGGTTGGATGTGGAGTGTGCAGATAACAGATGGAAATAGCGACGCACACATGTTTAATCTCCCTTTGCTGAGCAGGCAGAGCCAGGATTTAATCACCTTGGGTGCTAACAATTTGTGCCTAATTTCTTGCTGGAATCTCTCCAGCCCTCGGTGTTGGTTCAGCTTCCTCTGTTCAATTAAAAACGCCTTAATACCCCCACGGGTGCCCTATTTCTCCTTCAAAAAGGTCTCTCTATCACCTTTTCACTTTCTTTTGAACCACCCCGACTGTGCTTCTGATATTTCTTGAGCTGGAAGGAAAAGTCTCTCCTTTCTTCCAGCGAGTCGTTTGGGGTCGGCACTTCCTTGGGTTTTCAATATCCGAAGGAATGCTTGCCTGAAAATGGAATCTTTCGGGTGTGAAGTTGCCTTTGCAGGGAAATTAGAACATTGGACTCACAGTAGGAAGCCCTGTCTAGCTACAATTTACGACCTTCGTTTCTGTAGGGGAGAAAAAACATGCCTAACCATGGCAAGGAACAGCCTATATATGTTTCATGTCTTTTTAATTGCAGGCGTGGAGTGAAAATGTGGTTATTTTTTTCAAGATACCCTCCCTGGAGCCCTATCTCCATCTTCGGCCCATGGAAAATTGCAAAATATTTATGATTTTCTTTCACCAACTGGCTGATCAGTCACGGCTTTCTGGACAAATGCAGAGTTAGCAACCTGTGGCCGCCTGGTTATCGTAGATATCTTCGGTAATTTCCTGCATCTCCTTCTAAGAGTCTGCATTATCCCAAGATCATGTGTGCTTTATCCACAGCTGAGTGTTTTTCAAAAAGCCTTTCTGACCTATTGCTCTCCTGCAATTCTAGGGATATTGGATGATGTTATCATGTTCTTTGCAGATTCTTTGCAAAGTATTAAGGGCGAGAAATTGATCCAAGATTGTTATTCTTGTAATATGCCTCAAGTCATCTCCCATTTATCATCGTCTTCTCTTAGCAAGATCCAATATAGTGATTGCCATTGCCTTGCTCTGAGGCTGAGAGACTGTGACTTGCCCAAGGTGGGGATTTGAACCCTGGATTCTCAGGATGCTTCTGCACTGAAGAATTAATGCAATTTGACCCTACTTTAACTTCCATTGCTCAATGCAATGAGATACTGGAAGTTGTAATTTGGTGAGACACCAGCACTCTTTGGTAGAGAAGGCTAAAGGCTTTGCAAAAGTATAACTCACATGATTCTATAGCATTGAGACATGGCAGTTAAAATGGGGTCAAACTGCATTAATTCTAGTGTAGATGCACTTTAGTGATTAAGCACTAAAACCACTACACCATGATGGTTCTATGTCAACATTTTACTTAACCGTTTCATACATTTTTGGATTAGTGCTACAGATCCCACATTCAAATTAATCGGTTTGTCTACACCAGCGGTTCCCAACCTGTGGTCCATGGACCACCAGTGGTCCACAGGAATGAAAATATGGTTTGCAACATCGCCATTACTACACCGTTGCCTCAAAACCACACGTCAATGAGAAAAACTGGTCCCACAAAACCCTCTTATAGTGCCGAGGAAATGGGGATGTTGGAAGGGGAGAGGCTGACTACCCACGAAAGATTACTACTACCACATAAGCTCTAGATTATTAAATATGGTTTTCCGTGGGCGAGCAGATGGTGACTACTGGATAGCATATGTTCTGTATCAGAAACTAAAGCTGATGTGATGATCTATCCAATGCAATTTTCTGAATCGGCACACCAAATAACCAAACCAAATCTAAATAATAATAATAAGGAGGAGGAGGAGGAGGAGGAGGAGGAGGACCAAAAAGTGATTCGTAACCTTTTTGGTACTAATGTTGGAGAGTGGTCCCTGGTCAAGGTGGTCCCTGGTCAAGTGGTCCCCAGTCAAGTGGTTTCTGGTCAAAGTAGTCACTGGTCAAGTGGTCCCTGGTCAAAGTGGTCCCTGGTCAAGTGGTCCCTGGTCAAAGTGGTCTCTTGTCAACATGGTCCCTGGTCAAGTGGTTTCTGGTCAAAGTGGTCCCTGGTCAAAATGGTCCCTGATCAAGTGGTCCCTGCTCAAAGTGGTCTCTTGTCAACACGGTCCCTGGTTAAATGATCCCTGGTCAAAGTGGTCCATGATCAAGTGGGTCCCAGTGAGTGGTCCCTGGTCAAGTGGTCCCCAGTCAAAGTGGTCCCTGGTGAAGTGGTTTCTGGTCAAAGTGGTCCCCATTCAAGTGGTCCCTGATAAAGTCATCCCTGGTCAAGTGGTCCCTGGTCAAAGTGGTCCCTTATCAATGTGGTCCCTGGTTAAATGGTCCCTGGTCAAGTGGTCCCTGGTCAAAATGGTCTCTTGTCAACATGGTCCCTGGTCAAGTGGTTTCTGGTCAAAGTGGTCCCTTGTCAAAGTGGTCCCTGGTTAAATGATCCCTGGTCAAAGTGGTCCGTGATCAAGTGGGTCCCAGTCAGTGGTCCCTGGTCAAGTGGTCCCCAGTCAAAGTGGTCCCTGGTGAAGTGGTTTCTGGTCAAAGTGGTCCCCAGTCAAGGTGGTCCCTGGTCAAGTGGTCCCCAGTCAAGTGGTTTCTGGTCAAAGTGGTCCCTGGTCAAAGTGGTCCCTGGTCAAGTGGTCCCTGGTCAAAGTGGTCTCTTGTCAACATGGTCCCTGGTCAAGTGGTTTCTGGTCAAAGTGGTCCCTGGTCAAAGTGGTCCCTGGTCAAAGTGGTCCCTGATCAAGTGGTCCCTGGTCAAAGTGGTCTCTTGTCAACATGGTCCCTGGTTAAATGATCCCTGGTCAAAGTGGTCCGTGATCAAGTGGGTCCCAGTCAGTGGTCCCTAGTCAAGTGGTCCCCAGTCAAAGTGGTACCTGGTCAAGTGGTTTCTGGTCAAAGTGGTCCCCATTCAAGTGGTCCCTGATAAAGTCATCCCTGGTCAAGTGGTCCCTGGTCAAAGTGGTCCCTGGTCAAAGTGGTCCCTGGTCAAGTGATCCCTTATCAATGTGGTCCCTGGTTAAATGGTCCCTGGTCAAAGTGGTCCCTGGTCAAGTGGTCCCTGGTCAAAGTGGTCTCTTGTCAACATGGTCCCTGGTCAAGTGGTTTCTGGTCAAAGTGGTCCCTGGTCAAAGTGGTCCCTGGTCAAAGTGGTCCCTGATCAAGTGGTCCCTGGTCAAAGTGGTCTCTTGTCAACATGGTCCCTGGTTAAATGATCCCTGGTCAAAGTGGTCCGTGATCAAGTGGGTCCCAGTCAGTGGTCCCTAGTCAAGTGGTCCCCAGTCAAAGTGGTACCTGGTCAAGTGGTTTCTGGTCAAAGTGGTCCCCATTCAAGTGGTCCCTGATAAAGTCATCCCTGGTCAAGTGGTCCCTGGTCAAAATGGTCCCTGGTCAAGTGATCCCTTATCAATGTGGTCCCTGGTTAAATGGTCGCTGTTCAAAGTGGTCCCTGGTCAAGTGGTCCCTGGTCACATGGTCCCTAATCAAGTGATCCCTGGTCAAGTGGCTCCTGATCAAAAAAAGGTTGGGAAACACTGGTCTATGCTCTTAAATTAATGCAATTTGACACTACTTTAAGTGCTTTGGCTCACTTGTGTGGAATCATAGCAGTTTACAAGATCTTTAACCTTCTCTGTCAAAGAGTGATGATGCCTCCCCAAAGCCCAGAATCCCACTGTATCAAGCCATGGCAGTTAAAGTGGTATCAAACTGCATTAATTCAACAGTGTAGATGCAACCGCTGATTCAGAAAATTCTTGCCCTGGCTGAGGATGGTTATTATACAACTCAAAAGCTTGTTCATAACCTTATCTGCCAATAGTATTTTTCTCTAGTTTGCATTATGCGTCGTCCTCATCAGAACACAGTCATTCCAATTTCTCTTTATGGTTATTTTGAAAAAAGTAGAAGTCATTAATGGGCCCCCAAAGTTGTGATGACTCCACGGTTTTCTGGATGACAACCTCGCCAACTGCCTCCTTGCTGGTCCAGCTGCCGCAGCGGCAAAACACAGACAGCCCTGTCAGCACATTTATCGCGGCTGCTACAACGCTACATCCTTTCAAATTACTTGTTTGAAATTCTGTTTTACAGGCCCCTCGGGCAGATCCTGGCCCCTGGCTTTCCCTAGAGGACGGTACATTGGCATATTTATGCTCTCCCTGGAAAACTAAGGAGTTCGGTTCAGGATTCTTCTCGTTTTCCTTTTTTGCATACGGAGGGGGAAAAGACTTAAGGTCATAGCACAATAATCCCCTTTTGGAAAGCTTTATCTTCCCAAAGCATCTTAAAAGAGCTTCTCGCTGTGTTTCAGGCAGCCGGGAATGGATTGTGATGGGGAATTGAGCCATGGCACTTAAAGTATTTATTTATTTTTCATGTCAGGAGCAAACCAAATAGTTGTATTGCATTGTTTAACAAACAAACATACAAAACAAAAGGTTTGCAAGCTTGGTAGTTGATTAAATGTCATTTGACCAGTATCTGGCCACTTGGAGTGCCTCTGGTGTTACTATAAGAAGGTTCTCCATTGTGTATGTAGCAGAGCTCAGGTTGCATTGCAGCAGGTGGTCTGTAGTTTACTCTTCTTCATGTCGTGGATTCCACTTTGTAGCCCCATTTCTTAAGATTGGCTGTGCATCTCGTGGTGCCAGAGCGCAGTCTGTTCAGCACCTTCCAAGTTGCCCAGTTTTCTGTGTGCCCAGGGGGGAGTCTCTCATTTGGTATCAGCCATTGATTGAGGTTCTGGGTCTGAGCCTGCCACTTTTGGACTCTCGCTTGCTGAGGTGTTCCAGCGAGCGTCTCTATAGATCTTTGAAAACTATTGTGCCCAGGAGGGAGTCTCTCATTTGGTATCAGCCATTGATTGAGGTTTTGGGTTTGAGCCTGCCACTTTTGGACTCTCGCTTGCTGAGGTGTTCCAGCGAGTGTCTCTATAGATCTGGGGGGACATGAGAGAAGCCTCCTTGCAGGATTGCAAGACATCTGGGCGTCCCCTGGGCAACATCTTTGTAGACGGAGCTTGTTTGGAGGTTCTAGCAGGGGAGCGCAGCTATCGTAAACCCGGGACCGAAGACTGGAGACCTCGGTACACTCCTTCTATACCTGGGACGTCATCCTCTTCCACCGAGCGCGCAACTTCGGGAGGGACGCACATAGAGCGGTGAGGGAGGAAGGGGACACCCGCCTAGCCAGCTAGATCAGCCGAATCAACCCTGGCGATGAATGGGGTGACAGATGTCGCAGCCAGATTGCCCTCACATCCATTTACTCGTGTTCTAATTTGAAATGGTCATATGACTGATCAAATAAATAAATATTATTATTTTTATTATTATTATGGTCTTTGTAGATGGCTGATTCTCTCACTCCAGAAGCGACCAGAAGCGACTCACAGCATGCAAACAAGCAAGCATTTAAAGTGAGATCAAACTGCATTAATTCTACACTGTAGATCACACATGGGCAAACTTGGGCCCTCCAGGTGTTTTGGCCAACCTTCCATGACTAAATCTTGTTGAGAAATCTCTAGGATATGTTCATATTATGAAATGTTGTTAGAGGAAAGCAAGTACACCTTGCCCATCCAGTTTGTAGCTAAGGGTGCATCTACACCAGGCATGGGAAAACTTGGGCCCTCCAGGTGTTTTGGACTCCAACCCCCACAATTCCTAACAGCCTCAGGCCCTCAGCCGCTTAATGCTTGCTCGTTCACGATACTTGCTAGCCTTTTCTATGCACAGCGTACACTCAAGCCTTATGCACAACTGACATCACGAGAAAGCTGCCCCTTGTTAACACCACCCTTGCGACATTCCCCTGCTTTGCCTTTTCTATACCCCATTAGCAGGGTCAATGTTCGCCATGAAGGTGAATTCAAATCTGGCTGTAATTAATTGTCGAGCTCTTTAATCCCCGTTGCCGGCTTCTACGTGAGTCTGTGCAGGATCTTAGAAGGAACGGTCCACATAGTTAAACTTCGGCATAAGTCTCAGCACCTTGGATAGCTCCTTTAAAGTTCAGACTAGAACCCGGAGCGGATAGGCTGCCACCTAAGATGCTGCAACTAATGGGGATAAGCCTTAAGTGCTAAAAGGAAGGCCTATACGTGCGTCATCTGCTCAATTTTGTGTCCCCCATCCCATCTTTTTACTGTGGTTCACCAATCAATCCTGACCTCGAGGTGATTATATATTTTTCCTCTCTCTCCTGCAGATGCTGTCAGAAACGCAGCCCAATTACCGCTAATTGCAGCGGCTGCTTTTCTGCGGGTCCCATCGGGGAAATTTCAGCCCTCGGAGCAAGACCAAATGAGCCGGCCGGGGGCGGGAAAGGGGCTTTCATCGACATGCGTATTGTGTAGAAAAAGACAAGATGTACCAGAGTTGGAGCAACTACTTGGTTAGATTACTGATTACCTTTATAGACATCCAAAGGATCAGCGTGCGAGTGGTAGCTATTTGGGGTTTTCTCCTCTCTGTTTTCCTGCTAAGAGCAATCAGAGGATAAATGAGGATGATATCTCAGCTGTTGAGATGTGGGCTGGATTTGTAAATGAACAACTAGGCTCTCTGCACATGCCTTGAGACACTCTCACCCTTTTCAGAAAGAGAAAGAGAGCAGTAAATGTATTGTTGTTATTAACTGCTATCAATTCAGCTTCAATCGATGGGGAATGAGAAACCTCCAAGACACTTTGGGTACATCTACAGCAGTGTTGCTCTACCTTCCTAATGCCGCAACCCCTTAATGCAGTTTCTCATGTTGTGGTGACCCCCAACCATAAAATTATTTCCGTTGCTACTTCATAACTGTCATTTTGCTACAAGTTCACATTATAATTTTGCTACTGTTATGAATCGAAATGTAAATATCCGATATGCAGGATGTAATTTCATTCACTAAACCAAATTTGGCACAAATACCTGATATGTCCAAATTTGAATACTGGTGGGGTTGGTGGTGGTGGTGGTGGTGGGGTGGGGGGGAGTTGAGTTTGCTGGTATTTATAGTTCACCGACAACCAAAGAGCATTTGGAACTCCACCAACAATTGAATTGAACCAATTGAACTTCCATAACCAACATAAAATACTGGAAGGGTTTGCTAGGAACTGACCATGAATTTTGGAGTTGTAGTTCACCTACAGCAAGAGAGTACTGTGGACTCAAACAATTATAGATCTGGACCAAACCTGGCACAAATACTCAATATTGCCAAATGTTTACACTGGTGGAGTTTGGGGAATATAGACCTTGACATTAGGGAGTTGTAGTTGCTGGGATACATAGTTCACCTACAATCAAGGAGGAATGATAGAATTGGGCCAAACTTCCCACACAGAACCCCCACAACTAACAGACAATACTATGGTTCCCAAAGTGACCCATTGAAGGTAGGATCTCGTGTCAAACAGGGATGTGTTACTGCCCCGACTTTATTTTCCATCTTCATTGCTATGATACTTCATCTTGTTAATGGGACGCTTCCACCGGAGTGGAAATCATCTATCAGACAGACGGCAAGCTAATTAACCTCAGCAGACTGAAAGCCAAAATCAAGGTCACAACATCTGTTATAGAACTCCAATATGCTGATGATAACGTAGTCTGTGTGCATTCAGAAAAAGACCTACAAGCCACTCTAAACATCTTTGCAGAAGCATACAAGAAAATTGGCCTCTCCCTGAACATTGAGAAAACCAAAGTGTTCTCCCAGCAGGCACCAGCTAATCCCTCTGCAATGCCAGAAATACAACTTAATGGTGTCACGTTAGAAAATGTCTCACAACTATACTCTGAACTCAAGAATGGGAAACTTAATGTTAGTGGGCAGGAACAAAGATTTAAAGATGGACTTAAAACCAACCTTAAAAACTCCGGCATAGACACGGAGAACTGGGAAGCCCTGGCCCTTGAGCGCTCTAACTGGAGGTCAGCTGTGACCAGCAGTGCTATGGAATTGAAAGAGGCATGAATAGAGGGCAAAAGGGAGAAACATGCCAAGAGGAAGGCACGTCAAGCCAATCCTGATCAAGACCGCCTTCCACCTGGAAACCGATGCCCTCACTGTGGAAGAACAAGTGGGTCAAGAATAGGGCTCCACAGTTGATTGCCTAAGGAAGGAAGGAAGGAAGGAAGGAAGGAAGGAAGGAAGGAAGGAAGGAAGGAAAGTAGCATCTACACTATAGAATAAATGGGGTTTTGCACCACTTCGACTGCCATGCTTCAATGCTATAGAATCGCAGCAGTTGTCATTTCACAAGTTCTTTGGCCTTTGCTGCCAAAAACTGCTGATGCCTCATCAAACTACAGGTGCCACAAGGTTAAACCCTTGTGCTGGTAGGACTAAAGCCCGACAGGTTGAAGTTTCGAATCTGGGGAGAGTGTAGGTGAGCTCCCTCTGTCAGCTCCAGCTCCCCATGCAGGGACATGAGAGAAGCCTCCCACAAGGATGGTAAAACATCCGGGCGTCCCCTGGACAACATCCTTGCAGACGGCCAATTCTCTCACACCAGAAGCAACTTGCACACACACACACACACAAACTACAAATCCCAGGTTCCCATAACATTGAGCCTTGGCAGTTAAAGTGATGTCGAACCGCATTAATACTACAATATAGATGCATCCCTAACAGATGGAAAGCTATGCATTGTAAAGTCATGGATTCAAATTTTTCTCCTTGCCAAAAGATCAAATGCTATCGTCAAGAGAGGGTCTCTTGGGAGACGGATGTATGTAAGCTTCTTGTTGGATATCCTAAAATCTAACCTTCAGATCTCTGCCATCCAGCTCATAAGGACTGTAAAACCTGAAGATCCTGGCAAACTATTTCCTATCCTCCATCCTGCTCCCACTGAAGCTAATAATGTGTTGCTTTACCTAGGAGTCGTCAGCCATCCAATGCAAGCCAGCAAACATTTCCATTGCCCCCCAGACACTTCGTAAGCCTCCAGGAAAGGTCATTTTGCTTATTAAAAGAGTGTGCTTGATTGAACTCCAATAACCCAGGGCTGATCTTGTATCTCTTATACCAACATTGCTGCCCATGTCGTCTAGAAGAATTCTTCTATTTTGCATGCCCCCCCCCCTCAAGGTTTCAGAGGTGGAAACAGTAGGATTGTATGGCCTCTGCCAGATATGCATCCCCAAAAGGATATTTTCCTAGCTTTACCAGAGTTTACATCTGGATAAATTGAACCTATCTCTGAGAATGTGCATTTACTTATTCATCATATCATAAGCGAATCAAGAGTACAACTGTAATGTATTTAAAAACACAAAGAAAGTTTAAAAACTTGATATTATACTAAGTGTCCTTTGACCAGTAGCTGAACACTTAGAGTGCCTCTGCGGTTGCTATAAGAAGGTCCTCCATTGTGCATGCGGCAGGCCTGAGATTGCATTGTAATAGGTGGTCTGTGGTTTGCTCTTGTCCACACTTGCATGTCTTGGACTCCACTTTGTGGCCTCATTTCTTAAGGTTGGCTCTGCATCTCGTGGTGCCAGAATGCAGTCTGTTCAGCACCTTCCAAGTCACCCAGTCTTCTGTGTGCCCAGGGGGGAGTCTCTTATTTGGTATCAGCCATTGATTGAGGTTCTGGGTTTGAGCCTGCCACTTTTGGACTCTCGCTTGCTGAGGTGTTCCAGCGAGTGTCTCTGTAGATCTTAGAAAACTATTTCTTTATTTAAGTTGTTGGTGTGCTGGCTGATACCCATACAGGCGGTGGCCTGGAGATATCACTGCCTTGGTCTTCAAGGTCAGTCAGAGGAGCCAGAAACTGCAACATTAGATAAGGAGTCAGACGAAGTGATAAGTGATACAGAAGGCTCTCAGGAGAAAACACCTGGAGTTATGGAGATCAACAAAGGTCGTTGAGCAGAAAATTGGCATCGCAGGTCTAAGTGATTACGTGGCAAAGTTGGGGAGAGATTTTATGGGGAAAAGCATGACTTAATGGGTGGCTATTAATTAGAAAGTTCTTTAACTAAGAGTTAGTTCAGGCAACATAGCATTCAAGTGTGATGCTAGGCCTGAGTTCTCTGGTTCTTGTTTCAAGTCAAGCTTTGATTTTGGATTTGAGTTTCCTGGAAGTTTTCTATGTTCATGTCTTTTTATTCCTGCGCAAGTTTTACTAAGTATACCTTTTGCTTGTGGACTTATGCTATACTTGTGACTTTTTGACTATTCCTAGACTGTGTTACCTTGGGATCTGCACGCGATATTTGGATTACTGTTTGGTTATCACCTATTGCTAATCCCCTTTTTTTAGGATTATATATCTTTCTTTACTCCTGATTTTTCATATATTTTAATGTGTTTTTACAATAAACTGTGGTGCTGTGGTCAAAGGTGTTCCCAGGCCTGGAGTGCAACAAGAAGCTTGGTGGTTTCTGGGGTAAAGGGTAGCAAGGGAAGAAACCAACATGCCAGAATAATTTACAGAGATGTTAGGTGTCTAAACTGTTTACTAACAGACCCACATTAGTGCTCTTTAAGCAAGAGAAGGGCTGGAGGACGGAAGCAGCGGGGTTAATTAAATTATAAACTGTTTGGCCTTGCTCTGAAAACTCAGGTTTGGCAGGACCCTCCAGAGACCTTGGAAACGGCGGGTGAAATTTATGCAGCAAGTGATGATATTCCGCAGAAAGCGTAATCGCCGACCAGGCAGGCGTTCCTCCAGCACCGTTTGGGTCTCAAAGGAGACTTGTTAAGCGGGGAACAGATCAAGGGAAGAGAACTGTCAAAAACACTGGAAGAACCTGCTACGTTCCATTAGCAAAGCCGTGAAATAATTTGGCAAGGCAACAGTCAGAAAATCAATTTATGTCTCGAGCGGAAAGGTAACCCGGAGGGGTGAGAGGAGAGTCTGGAAAAAGATAAAATTAACCTGTTTTGTCACGTAAATGTCATATAATATTTCAGGCTTGGAAAAGAAGCTGGGACTTCGGTGTATGTCAGTGGCCTTACGCGTCTCTGTTTATGTTTGCTGCTCTGCCCTGCGGTGGGAAGGGCACTATATATATACATGTTATTATTATTGTAGATCCAGATTTTCATTACTCATTAATCAGAAAGGGAGCCATGGAGGAACCAGAGAAGATCTGAAGTGCCAAGATATATTACCAAGTTAGTAGGGCGCATGCCATCATACTTAACATTTCGATACAGGCAGTCCCCAAGTTATGAACAAAATAGGTTCTCTGGGGTTGCTCGTAAGTTGCATTTATATATTAAGTCGGAACAGGTACATTTTTAAGTGTAAGTCCAGATACACACACACACACATAAAATCTATTATATATATAATCTATCTATAGATTATATAAATAAAAATGTAATGTTTGTTTGTGGTATTCACAGAACTCAAAAACCCCTGGATGAATTGGCACCAAATTTGGACACGATACACCTAACAACTCAATGTATGTCCTCCACTCAAAAAAACTGATTTTGTCATTTGGGAGTTGTAGTTGCTGGGATTTATAGCTCACCTACAATCAAAGAGCATTCTGAACCCCACCAACGATGGAATTGAACCAAACTTGGCACACAGTTCTCCCATGACCAACAGAAAATACTGAAAGAGTTTGGTGGGCAGTGTCCTTTGGTTGTGAAGTTGTAGTTCACCTACGTCCAGAGATCACTGTGAACTCAAACAATGATGGACCTGGACCAAACTACATGAATACTCAATATGCCCAAACGTGAACACTGGTGGAGTTTGGGGAAAATAGAATCTTGACATTTGGGAGTTGTAGTTGCTGGGATTTATAGTTCACCTACAATCACAGAGCATTCTGGACCCCACCAATGATAGAATTGGGCCAAACCTCCCACACAGAACTCCCATGTGGGCCACAGCAATGCGTGGCAGGGGACGGCTAGTCTATATAAATAAAAATGTAATATTCATTTGTGGGATTAACATAACTCAAAAACCTCTTGATTTGGAAACAAGGCACCTGTCAGGCCAACAAGTAACCATCACTCCTAAAAACCCTGAAAAACACAGTAGAAAGGACTTAAAAACCCAAAAAACTAAATGATGATATAGTGCATGCGCGGAAACAACTCCTCTGGCCCCGCCCCCCTCCTCCATGACGAGCAGGACATACCAGCTTTGAGAGCCAAGCACACGTGTACGGCCACACACACAACTGCCACAGCCAACATGAGAGGCACCACCGAGGAAAGAGAGAAAGAAGGAAGGAAAGAGACATAGGAAAGGATGAAGAGAAGGAGGGAGAGAAAGAGAGAGGGAAGGAGAGAAGAAAGGAAGAGTTAGAGAAGGAAGGAAGAAGAGAAAGAAGAAAAGACAGGAAAAAAGGGGGGATAAGGAAAGAAAGAGGTAGAGAAGGAAGGAATCAGACTGAGGCCACAGCAAAGCATGGCTGGGGACAGCTAGTATCTATATATAAATGCTCTGTCCATTTTGAATGACATCATAACTCAAAATCCGCTGGACGAATTGCCACCGAATTTGGCCACAAGACACCTACTAACCCAAGGAGTGACCATCACTCAAAAAAAAAATGATTTTGTCATTTGGGAGTTGTAGTTGCTGGGATTTATGGTTGACCTACAATCAAAGAACAGTCTGAACACCACCAAAGATGGAATTGGACCAAACTTGGCACACAGAGCCTCCGTGACTGGCAAAAAATGCTGGAAGTCTTTGGGGAAAATTCACCTTGATTTGGGGGAGTTGTAGTTCACTTACATCCAGAGAACACTATGAACCCAAACACTGATGGATCTGGACCAAACTTGGCACATAGGCCTGATGTGCCCAACTTTGATTACTGGTGGGGTTGGGGGGAAGGGGGGGAACGGACCTTTTTTTCTGGGGTTGTAGTTCACCCACAACCAGCAAAACTGTGACCTCCACTGATGATGGACCTGGAGCAAACTTGGAACACAGACCCTCCTGACTAACTCAACCTACTGGAGAGGTTTGAGAGGGACTGACTCACCATAGTAGGAATTGTAGTTTATCCTACAGCCAGAGAGCGCATGGAACCACACCGATGATGCATCTGGAGCACACTTGCCCAACGTAACAAACTTTAAGTACTGATGGAGTTTTTCTGGGGTTTCTGGAAGTGGAAGGCCTTTACCTCTCTGTGTACTGAATGTCATTTTTTACTGTGTAAAAAGGCATTGAATGTTTGCCTTATATATGTAAAACTGTAATCCGCTCTGAGTTCCTCCGGAGAGATAAAAGCGGAATATAAATAAAGTGTATTATTATTATTATTATTATTAGCTGTCTCCTGCCCTGCATCGCTGTGGCCCAGTCTGCTGATCTAGAAAATAAAGTATAGTGAAAGTGTTGGTTTCTAATATATGTAATTTCTTTATGCTTGTGGGTAAACAGTATTTTCTCTGCATCAAATAGTATAATCTCTACATCAAACAGTGTTGATGTAGAGATTGTCTGGTTTGCCTACTCTGGAACACGCAACATATAATTGTTCTTCTTTAGGGGTCCCTTTCAAATCTATGATACTATATCTGTCATATGCATATATGTGTGTGCGCGTGAATCATATCTATCTATCTATATCTATGGCTGGATGGCTCTTTGTCAGGAGGGCTTTGATTACGTTTTCTTGCCCTGATAAAGGGATTTGGACTGCATGGCCTTAAGACAGCATTTCTCAACCTGGGGGTTGGGACCCTTAGGGAGGAGTTACGAGGGGGTGTCAGAAGGGTCACTAAAGACCACCAGAAAACACAGTATTATCTGTTGGTCATGGGGGTTCTGTGTGGGATGTTTAGCCCAATTCTATCATTGGTGGGGTTCAGAATGCTCTTTGATTGTAGGTGAACTTAAACCCCAGTAACTACAACTCCCTAATGTCAAGGTCTATTTCCCCCAAACTCCATCTGTGTTCTTATTTAGGCATATGGAGAATTCTTGTCAAGTTTGGTCTAGATCCTTCATTGTTTGAGTCCACAGTGCTCTCTGAGTGTAAGTGAACTACAACTCCAAAATTCAAGATCACTGCACACCAAACCCTTCTAGTGTTTTCTGTTGGTCATGGGAGTCCTGTGTACCAAGTTTGGTTCAATTCCATCATTGGTGGACTTCAGAATGCTCTTTGATTGCAGGTGAACTATAAATCCCAATAACTACAACTCCCAAATAACATAATCATTTTTTTTAAAGTGATGGTCACTCCTTGGGTTAGTAGGTGTCTTGTGGCCAATTTTAGTGGCAATTCATCCAGTGTTTTTTGAATTGTTATGTCACTCAAAATGTACAGAGCATTTATATATAGATTATTATTATTTGTATCCCATCCTATATCCCTGATGGGGACTCAAAGTGACTATCTTCAATCATTATCATCATCATCATCATCATCATCATGGCCACTTAACCAGTAGTTGCGGAGACTTATAGATATGCAGTGTCCTTGTTGTAAGTACGGATTGCACATGATATACAGATATTATACACATGAGCCAGGAGAGCTGCCTTCTCCATCAGAATCAATGATGGCTATAAAACGCTAGTTGGAATTGCAGTGACACAATGAAGAAAAACAACCTTGCATGGCGAGCCCGGGCTCCGAGGCCGGGGAGTGAAGTTGCGGCTGAAGTGAGTTGGCGACTACGCAGATGGCAGGACAAATCGGCATCATTGTGGGCAGCGCAGGGAGGAAAGTAGGTCAGAATGGAGGATTAGGAAACAGGAGAGAAGGAAGGAGAGGCAGAATAAAAAAAGAAGAGAGAGTATTTTGAGTGGAGGAATCGTGAAACGCCAAAAAGCAGTGCACGAAGTGAAACCACTCCAGTTTTCCATCTATATCAGGCATGGACCAGCTTCAGCCCTCCAAGGTGTTTTGGACTTCAACTCCCACAATTCGTAACAGCCTGGCGGCTCTTTGGAATTGTGGGAGTTGAAGTCCAAAATACCTGGAAGGCCAGAGCTTGCCCATACCTGAGCTATATATATATATCCATCAATTTGAAGGTTAGACTTCAGCACCTTGGATAGTGCCTGTAGTTCCAGAGAAAACTCTCTATTCCAATGGTTCTCAGTCTTCCTAAACTTCCTGCTTGAGGCAACCCTGTGGAAGGGTGGGATTATTTCTTTATCTTTTTTATATATATAATATTTTTTTCATATCATATACAATTTAACAGTAAATAAACATCAAAAACTTCTTTGATCATATTTCTTATCATTATTTTTAAATTTCCATTACAGCTTGTGCTACATATAACTCTATCACACACCTTTTATCCAGTTATACCTATTGTATTTCTTTATAATTATTATTATATCATTTTCCCCCTCTTCCCCTTACCCTTAGTTTGTGCCCCCTCCACCAGGACCAACCAACTCATGTTGTTTCACCATTCCAAAATATTGTTTCTCTTGCTGGCTTATGCCCCTTTACCTCATTAAACACATACTCGATAAATTTTCCCCATATTTCCCAAAAGTCTGTTTGTTTACATATTCCCCTTTTAATTTTAATATTGCAAGTTGTTGTTGTTGTTCACTCGTTCAGCCGTCTCCGACTCTTCGTGACCTCATGGACCAGCCCACACCAGAGCTCCCTGTTGGCCGTCACCACCCCCAGCTCCTTCAAGGTCAGTCCAGTCACTTCAAGGATGCCATCCATCCATCTTGCCCTTGGTCGGCCCCTCTTCCTTTTGCCTTCCACTTTCCCCAGCATCATTGTCTTCTCTAGGCTTTCCTGTCTCCTCATGATGTGGCCAAAATACTTCAACTTTGTCTCTAGTATCCTTCTCTCCAATGAGCAGCCGGGCTTTATTTCCTGAAGGATGGACTGGTTGGATCTTCTCGCAGTCCAAGGCACTCTCAGCACTTTCCTCCAACACCACAGCTCAAAAGCATCTCTCTTCCTTCGCTCAGCCTTCCCTATGGTCCAGCTCTCACATCCGTGGGTTACTACAGGGAATACCATGGCTTTGACTAGGCGGATCTTTGTTGCCAGTCTGATGTCTCTACTCTTCACTATTTTATCGAGACTGGACATTGCTCTCCTCCCAAGAAGTAAGCGTCTTCTGATTTCCTGGCCACAGTCTGCATCTGCAGTCATCTTTGCACCTAGAAATACAAAGTCTGTCACGGCCTCCACGATTTCTCCCTCTATTTTCCAGTTGTCAATCATTCTTGTTGCCAAAATCTTGGTTTTTTTGATGTTTAGCTGCAACCCGGCTTTTGCGCTTTCTTCTTCCACCTTGATTAGAAGGCTCCTCAGCTCCTCCTCGCTTTCGGCCATCAGAGTGGTGTCATCTGCATATCTGAGGTTGTTAATGTTTCTTCCAGCCATTTTCACCCCAGCTTTGCATTCATCAAGCCCCGCACATCCTCGCATGATGTGTTCTGCATACAAGTTAAAAAGGTTGGGTGAGAGTATGCAGTATTGCAAGTTAGCTTATCATTAATAGCTATATTCCAAATTTCCCTATACCATTCTTCTAATTAAATTTCTTTCTTTTTTTTTCCTTCCAATTTTTTGCTATTAACAATTTAGCTGCTGTTATCAAATTAGAAACCAATTCTTTCTCCTCTTGTACGGGAATTATATTATCATGTATAAGTAATAAAGCTAATTTTGGTGTAATCTCAGTCTCTATTTTTATTATTGCTCTTATTTCTTTGAATATGCTTTCCCAAAATTTTTGCATAATGTTACATGACCACCACATATGAAGATACGTCCCTATTTCCTGACAACCTCTCCAACACTGATTTGAATATTTTTTATCAATCTGATTTAATCTAATAGGGGTTAGATACCACCTCCATATCATTTTGTAGTATTTTTTATTTCTTTATCATGTTAGGAGCAAACGAAACAGTTGTATTGCATTTTTTAACAAACAAACAAACAAAACACAAAGTTTGCAAGCTAGGTAGTTGATTAAATGTCATTTGACCAGTATCTGGCCACTTGGAGTGCCTGTGATGTTGCCGCAAGAAGGTCCTCCATGGTGCATGTGGCAGGACTCAGGTTGCATTGCAGCAGGTGGTCAGTGGTTTGCTCTTCTCCACACTCACATGTCGTGGATTCCACTTTGTAGCCCCATTTCTTAAGGTTGGCTCTGCATCTCGTGGTGCCAGAGTGCAGTCTATTCGGCGCCTTCCAAGTCACCTGGGCCTCTGTGTGCCCAGGGGGGAGTCTCTCATTCGGTATCAGCCATTGATTGAGGTTCTGGGTTTGAGCCTGCTACTTTTGGACTCTCACTTGCTGAGGTGTTCCAGCGAGTGTCTCTGTAGATCTTAGAAAACTATTTCTTGATTTAAGTCGTTGATGTGCTGGCTGATATCTAAACAAGGGATGAGTTGGAGATGTCACTGCCTTGGTCCTTTCACTATTGGCTGCTACTTCCTGGTGGATGTCAGGTGGTGCAATACCAGCTAAGCAGTGTAATTTCTCCAGTGGTGTAGGGCGCAGACACCCCGTGATAGTGCAGCATGTCTCATTAAGAGCCACGTCTACTGTTTTAGCATGGTGAGATGCGTTCCACACTGGCATGCATACTCAGCAGCAGAGTAGCATAGCGCAAGGGCAGATGTCTTCACTATGTCTGGTTGTGATCCCCAGGTTGTGCCAGTCAGCTTTTGTATGATATTGTTTCTAGCGCCCACTTTTTGCTTGATGTTCAGGCAGTGCTTCTTGTAGGTCAGGGCATAGTCCAGAGTAACTCCCAGGTATTTGGGTGTGCTGCAATGCTCCAGTGGGATTCCTTCCCAGGTGATCCTCAGAGCTCAAGATGCTTGTCTGTTCTTAAGGTGAAAAGCACATGTCTGTGTTTTAGATGGATTAGGGATCAGCTCATTTTCCCTGTAATAAGCAGTGAGGGCACCTAGAGCTTCAAAGAGTTTCTGCTCTACCCAGAGGTGGCCCTAGGTAATTTTCAATGGTAAGCAAACAGTATTTTGGCGCCCCTCCCCCCCCCAACCAATCACTGATATATATTTTCTGTTCGTCATGGGAGTTCTGTGTGCCATATTTGGTTCAATTCCATCATTGGTGGAGTTCAGAATGCTCTTTGATTGTACGTGAACTATGTTGTTGTTCATTCATTCAGTCGTCTCCGACTCTTCATGACCTCATGGACCAGCCCACGCCAGAGCTCCCTGTTGGCTGTCACCACCCCCAGCTCCTTCAAGGTCAGTCCAGTCACTTCAAGGATGCCATCCATCCATCTTGCCCTTGGTTGGCCCCTCTTCCTTTTGCCTTCCACTTTCCACAGCATAATTGTCTTCTCCAGGCTTTGCTGTCTCCTCGTGATGTGGCCAAAGTACTTCAACTTTGTCTCTAGTATCCTTCCTTCCAATGAGCAGTTGGGTTTTATTTCCTGGAGGATGGACTGGTTGGATCTTCTCGCAGTCCAAGGCACTCTCAGAACTTTCCTCCAACACCACAGCTCAAAAGCATCTCTCTTCCTTCGCTCAGCCTTCCCTAAGGTCCAGCTCTCACATCTGTAGGTTACTACAGGGAATACCATGGCTTTGAACTATACATCCCTGTAATTACAACTCGCATATGTCAAGATCTATTTTCCCCCAAGAGCACCTCAAGAGTGCCCCTGGGCAAAATCAACTATACTGCAAATGCTTACTTTGCGTAATGGGTTGAGCTGCCCCTGGTTGGGGGGTCACCACAACATGAGGAACTGTATTAAGGGTTCACGGCATTAGGAAGGTTGAGAATCACTGATTTACATCTTTGTTTGTGTGTGTTGTGGAGAAGGAGGAATCCCAGCTCCATCCACTCTCATTCATTAAAGAGTGCAGACCGGCACAATGGATTGAGAAATATTTTTGGGGAATGGTCCTCAAAATGCAAGACGTCAACTCTGCCAGCACTTTGGCTCCTGTTTATTTCCTTCTGCAAAGCAAAGAAACTCCCTCTCCATAGGGAACCAACAATTGTTCTTGCTTTCTCTGTGTTTGTGTTTGTGTGCTTTGCCAGGGTCTCCTCTCTCTTGCCTTTCCATCACTCTGTCTTTCCTCCCAACAAAGAAATCTGCCTTGGAGAGGGAAGCTGCCCCCAGTTTGCAACCCAACCCTCTCCTTCTTCTTCCTCCTCTTCCTCCTCCTCTTCAGATCTAAATCTGGGGGTGGGAAAGAAGGCAGGCAGCCGGGAAAGAGAGGAGGGGGGACTTTCCTCATGCCACCGCATCTTGGCAGCAGGCAGAGAGAGATGCTCAGAGGAGAGAGCACTGGATGGAAGAGGAGGAAGGCAAACACTGAGCCAGAAGCAGCAGCAGATCTGACAGGGGCTGTGCTTTGCTCCTTGCCCCTCCTTGCTATGGGTACCAGCTCCAGCTGAAAGCAAGCATCTGGCATTGACCAGGGCAACTGAGGACTGTTCTCTTCTCTCAACTCCTGGGAGGAGAAGAGGGGCAAAAGCATCCCTCTCAATGCACCCCTGGCACCACTGAGAAGTGGGAGAGAGACCACTTGAGGAGGTCTTCCTGGCTGCCATCTGGGGACACAGAGGAACTTTCCCCTCCCACTCATCCCTCTTCCCACTAAAGTGGGCATCGCAGGAGGAGACAGAGAGATGGGCACCTTTCCCCAAAGGATGTGGTCTGCATCGGTCTGGAGGGCAGCGAGCAAATGGTCACCGAGGGGACGCTGGCAGTGAGTGAGCGGTAAGTGCCTCTCTTTATGGACTTTGCCCAAAAGACCCTTTGAGAACAGGCTAGGATCCCATCTCAATAATAATAATAATAATAATAATAATAATAATAATAATAATAATAATAGAAGAAGAAGAACCAGTGGGGATCCCATCCGAATAATAATAATAATAATAATAATAGAAGAAACAGTTGAGATCCCATCTGAATAATAATAATAATAGTAATAGTAATAGTAATATTAATAGTAATAATAGAAAAACCAACGGGGATCCCATCCGGATATTAATAATAATAATAATAATAATAATAATAATAATAGAACCAGCTGGGATCCCATCTGAATAATAATAATAATAATAATAATAATAATAATAATAATAGAAGAAGAAGAATCAGTTGGGATCCCCAGGTGGTGCCATCTGAATAATAATAATAATAATAATAATAATAATAGAAGACGAAGAAGAAGAAGAACAGTCCTAGACGCTTGGGAAGTGTTCGACTTGTGATTTTGTGATATGAAATCCAGCATATATATCTCTTTTGCTGTGACATACTGTGTTTTTGTGTCAGAATAATAATAATAATAATAATAATAATAATAATAATAATAATAGAAGAAGAACCAGTTGGGATCCCATCTGAATAATAATAATAATAATAATAATAATAGAAGAAGAACCAGCTGGGATCCCATCTCAATAGTAGTAATAATAATAATAATAATAATAATAATAATAATAGAAGAACTAGTTGGGATCCCCAGGTGGTGCCATCTGAATAATAATAATAATAATAATAATAATAATAGAAGAAGAAGAAGAAGAACAGTCCTAGATGCTTGGGAAGTGTTCGACTTGTGATTTTGTGATACGAAATCCAGCATATATATCTCTTTTGCTGTGACATACTGTGTTTTTGTGTCAGCATAATAATAATAATAATAATAATAATAGAAAAACCAACTGGGATCCCATCTGAATAATAATAATAATAATAATAATAATAATAATAGAAGTAGTAGTAGAAGAAGAACCGGTTGGGATCCCATCTCAGCAACAATAATAAAAAATAATAGAAGAACCAGCTGGGATCCCATCTCAATAATAATAATAATAATAATAGAAGAAGAACTAGCTGGGATCCCATCTGAATATTGTTATTAGTAATAATAATAAAAGGAGAACCAGTTGGAATCCCATCTGAATGATGATGATGATGATAATAATAATACATGAAGAACCAGCTGGTATCCCATCTCAATAATAATAATAATAATAATAATAATAATAATAATAACAACAACAGAAGAAGAACTAGTTGGGATCCCCAGGTGGTGCCATCTGCTGCTGGCATCCCCTTCCTCCAAAACATAGAATCATAACATCAACCTGTTCTGTACCCAATACCAACCCCCAACCCCCCCCCCCCCCATGTACACCATGGTTAGAGTTCCCCATCCATTGTTTGCCTCAAAACAGCCTTCTGCTGATTCAGTTAGGTGCCACAACTGAAGGGAGATGTTGACAAGCTGGAATGAGTCCAGAGGAGGGCGACTAAAACGATCAAGAGTCTGGAGAACAATCCCTATGAGGAGCGGCTTAAAGAGCTGGGCATGTTTAGCCTGCCGAAGAGAAGGCTGAGAGGAAACATGATTATGGCCATGGATAAATATGAAGGGGAAGTCATAGGGAGGAGGGAGCAAGCTTGTTTTTGCTGCTGGGGAGACTAGGATGTGAAACAATGGCTTCAAACTATAGAAAAGGAGATTCCACCCGAACATGAGGAAGAACTTCCTGACTGTGAGAGCTGTTCAGCAGTGGAACTCTCTGTCCTGGAGTATGGTAGAGGCTCCTTCTTTGGAGGCTTTTAAACAGAGGCTGGATGGCCATCTGTCAGGGGTGCTTTGAATGTGATTTTCATGTTTCTTGGCAGGGGGTTGGACTGGATGGCCCACAAGGTCTCCTCCAACTCAATGATTCTATGATTCTATGGACCACTGTTTGGGGAGGATGAGGATTGTAATCCCAGTTGGTTAAGCTTTTGTCGGGATCTTTCCTCAGAAGGTCCCTTTAAGAGCCTCCCCAGGGGTGTCAACTTAATATACTTTCTGCAAAACCTCTGCTATACCATGCCCACAATCCCTCCCCACACACTTTATGCCGTGTTTCGAATTCAGCATCCATGCTTTGTCTGAAATCAGCATTTTGCTAAAATGGTGCCCTGTTGGACCGCTATCTGCGGAGGATGGGAGTTGTAATCCACACCACTGGATAGAAAGATCCTGCCTTTGGCATCCTCAGTCTTAGTTTCTCAAAGAGATGCTTTTTGGACCAGCTATTATATTAGGTCAGTGTTTCCCAACCTAGGGGTCAAGACCCCGGGGGGGGGGTTGTGAGGGGGTGTCAGAGGGGTCACCAAGACCATCAGAAACTACAACTCCCAAATGTCAAGGTCTATTTCCCCCCAAACTCCACCAGGGTTCGCATTTGGGCATATTGAGTATTTGTGCCAAGTTTGGTCCAGATCCATAATTGTTTGAGTCCACAGTGCTCTCTGGGTGTAGGTGAACTACAACTCCAAAACACAAGGTCAACCCCTTCTAGTATTTTCTGTTAGTCACGGGAGTTCTGTGTACCAAGTTTGGTTCAATTCCATCATTGATGGAGTACATAATGCTCTTTGATTGTAGGTGAACTATAAATCCCAGCAACTACAACTCCCAAATGTCAAGGTCTATTTTGCCCAATTTCCACCAGTGTTCACATTTTGGCATATTAAGGATTTGTGCCAGACCCTTCTAGTATTTTCTGTTAGTCACGGGAGTTCTGTGTACCAAGTTTGGTTCAGTTCTATCGTTGGTGGAGTACATAATACTCTGATTGTAGGTGAACTATAAATCCCAGCAACTACAACTCCCAAATGTCAAGGTCTATTTTCCCCAAACACTATCTGTGTTCATATTTGGGCATCTTGAGTAACGTGTGAATGTTTCAATTGGGCACCTTGATTAGCATTTAATGACCTAGCAGTTTCAAGGTCTGGCTTCTTACTGCCTAGGGGAAATCTTTGTTGGGAGGTGATTAGCTGGCCCTGATTGTTTCTTGTCTGGAATTCCCCTGCTTTTGAGTGTTGTTCTTTATTTAGTGTTATGACACCTACCTCCAACGGACAAGAGTTCTTTCTCCCACCCTGGACATTTCCACAAATATATGAACCCAATTTTCCTAGTTTCCAGCAGACCTCACGAACTCAGAGGATGCCTGCCATAGATGCAGACCAAATGTCAGAAGAGAATGCTTCTGGAACATGGCCATACAGCTTGTAAAACTCACAACAAACCAGTAATTGTTTATAATCTCTGCGGGAGGAAGGGGTTAAAAATAAAAGCAAGAAAAATACATTTTTACTTCTCTGGTTCCAAGCCTTGCGGTGGTTGTCTCCCACCCCCACATTCTCCAAATAGCCTGTATTTTTGGGATGGCTTACGCACTTTCCAGCAGGTGTGTGGGATGGGAAAGCGAGGGCAAAGCTCTAATGCTCTCCCCTGCTTACTCTGTGGGCTTCCAGGGAGAAGCAAAGTACAACTGAAAGCAGGTGGGAGGAAGAACAAAAAAGGAGATTGAAATGTAGCTTTAGATCTATATATTTATGCTAGAGTTGGAAGAAACCTCATGGGCCATCCAGTCCAACCCCATTCTGCCAAGAAGCAGGAATATTGCATTCAAAGATCCCCTGACAGATGGCCATCCAGCCTCTGTTTAAAAGCCTCCAAAGAAGGTGCCTCCACCACACTCTGGGGCAGAGAGTTCCACTGCTGAACAGCTCTTTCAGTCAGGAAGTTCTTCCTAACGTTCAGATGGAATCTAATTTCTTGTAGTTTGAAGCCATTGTTCCGTGTCCTAGTCTTCAAGGCAGCAGAAAACAAGTTTGCTCCCTCCTCCCTATGATTTCCCCTCACGTATTTATACCTGGCCCTCATCATGTCGCCTCTCAGCCTTCTCTTCTGCAGGCTAAACATGCCCAGCTCTTTAAGCCGCTCCTCATAGGGCTTGTTCTCCAGACCCTTGATCATTTTAGTCACCCTCCTCTGGACACATTCCAGCTTGTCAATATCACTCTTCAATTGTGGTCTAACCATGGCAGAATATTAGATGTCCTCTCTCTGCATGCTTATTTGGATTTGTATGTACCTTTAAATACAAACAGTTATTTATAATATATAATAATATATATCCACAAATATATAAACCCCATTTTCCTAGTTTCCAACAGACCTCATAACCTCTGAGGATTTTTATTTGTCGTGTCAGGAGCGACTTGAGAAACTGCAAGTCGTTTCTGGTGTGAGAGAATTGGCTGTCTTCAAGGATGTTGCCCAGGGGACGCCCGGATGATTTGATGTTTTTATCATCCCTGTGGGAGGCTTCTCTCATGTCCCCGCATGAGGAGCTGGAGCTAGAGGGAGCTCATCTACCTCTCCCCGGATTCGGACCTGCAACCTGTCGGTCTTCAGTCCTGATGGCACAGGGGTTTAACCCACTGCGCCACCGGGGGCTCCGACCTCTGAGGGTGCCTGCCATAGATGCAGGTGAAACGTCAGGAGAGAATGCTACTGGAACATGGCCAATACAGCCCGGAAAACTCACAGCAACCCAACAAACAGTAATAGATGCTCCCTCCTCCCTATGATTTCCCCTCATGTATCTATACCTGGCCCTCATCATGTCTCCACTCAGCCTTCTCTTCTGCAGGCTAAACATGCCCAGCTCCTTAAGCCGCTCCTCATAGGGCCTGTTCTCCAGACCCTTGATCATTTTAGTCACCCTTCTCTGGACACATTTTAGCTTGTCAATATCTCCCTTCAATTGTGGTGCCCAGAATTGGACACAATATTCCAGGTGTGGTCTAACCAAGGCAGAATATTGGGTGTCGTCTTCTCTGCATGCTTACTTGGATTTGTATGTACGTTTAAATACAGACAGTTATTTATAATATATAATAATATATATCCACAGATATATAAACCCCATTTTCCTAGTTTCCAACATACCTCACAACCTCTGAGGATGCCTGCCATAGATGCAGGCGAAACGTCAGGAGAGAATGCTACTGGAACATGGCCAATACAGCCTAGAAAACTCACAGCAACCCAACAAACAGTAATAGATGCAGATAACCTGTTTTCCTGATAATAAGACCCCCCGGTATGATTTTTTGCTCGAAATATAAGTCCTACTTCAAAAATAAGCCCTAGTTACTGTTCACTATTGAAAAAGTTAATTTAAATAGCGTCCAGACAGCTATACATAAGCCCTAAAACATATTTTGGAGCAAAAAGGAAATACTTTCAGGGAAACAGGATATATGTATTGTGTCAATAGCAGAGCTGGCATGATGGGGAGCTTCCTGCTGGGATGTGGAAAGGCATTGGGTGGCAGCCTTGCACAAGTCACACTCTCTCAGCCTCAGAAGAAGGCCATGACTAACCTTTTCGAAGTAAACATTGTGAAGGAAACCCTTTATAATTTGGCCTTAAGTGGAAAATGATTTGAAGTTACACAACCAGAACCGATATCATATATGTGCTGGAATAAATGTAAACAACCTTGCATCCTGGTTTTATGGGGAAAGCTTGGATAGAAATGATAAAGAGAGGTAATGTTGTATAGTGGTGTTCAGCATTAGACTAAGGGCCCTTCCAGACAGACGCTATATCCCAGGTTTTCTGTTTATCCCAGATTATCTGCCAGTGTGGACTCATATAATCCAGTTTAAAGCAGAAACCCTGGGATCATATCCTGCGATATAGGGCCTGTCTGGAAGGGTCCTAAGGTCCCTTATACACTGCCATATAAAATCAAGATTATCTGCTTTGAACTGGATTATATGACAATGTAGACTCATATAATCTAGTTCAAAGCATATAATGTGGATTATCTGCTTTGATAATATGGATTATATAGCAGTATAGAAGGGTCTTAGGATTCTGGAAAGCATCGTTCAAATCTCTACTTAGCCAATACGAAACCCACCGGCTGACCTTGAGCAAGTCACACTCTCTCAGCCTCAGAGGGAAACAAAAGCAAACACAACCTGCCAAGGAAACCATAGAATCGATTTGCCTTTGGGTCGTCTAAATCGGACACGGCTTGTAAGCATACAACAAAAATAAACGGTGATAATCTGTTGTGGTTGTATGCCTACAAGCTGTTAATTAAGTTAATAATTGTGACGGCAATTACAATATCTGGGGATTAAGCTCCTTTGGGAAACTGAAAATCTGTCAATCCAGAGAGAAATGGAGAGAGAGAAAGCAATTGTAAAGAAAGCCTCGGAGAAGCAGAGCAAATCTTGCCTGGTATCCTCCTTCCAAACCAGCCAGCCGAAGGCTTCTTGGAAGCTCACAAACAGAGCAAGAATGGAAGAAAGTTCACACTTTTTCCCCATTAATTCTCCTTTCCATTAGTATACTGCAGCATTTCTCAACCTGGGGGTTAGGACCCCTGGGGGGGGGGAGTCGTGATGGCGTATCAGAGGGGTCACCAAAGACCATAAGCAAACATACTATTTTCAGTTGATTATGTGGGTTCTGTGTGCGAAGTTTGACCCAATTCTATCATTGGTGGGGTTCAGAATGCTCTTTGATTGTAGGTAAACGATAAATCCTAGCAACTCCAACTCCCAAATCTCAAGGTCTATTTTCCCCAAACTCCACCAGTGTTCGCATTTGGACATATTGAATATTCATGCCAAGTTTGGTCCAATATTTTCTGTCATTGGAGTTCTGTGTGCCAAGTTTGGTTCAATTCCATCTCTGATGGAGTTCAGAATGCTCTTTGATTGTAGGTGAACTATAAATCCCAGCAACTACAACTCCCACATCTCAAGGTCTATTTCCCCCAAAATCCACCTATGTTCACAATTGGGCATATGGAGTATTTGTGCCAAGTTTGGTGCAGATCCATCATTGTTTGAGTTCATGGTGCTCTCTGGATGTAAGTGAACTACAGCTCCCAAACTCAAGGTCAATGTCCAGCAAATCCTTCCAGTATTTTCTGTTAGTCATGGGAGTTTTGTGTGCCAAGTTTGATTCAATTCTATCATCGGTGGAGCTTGGAAAGCTCTTTGATTGTAGGTGAACTATAAATCCCAGCAACTACAACTCCCAAATGACAAAATCAATCCCCCCAACCAGTATCCAAATTTGGATGTATTGGGTATTTGTGCCAAATTTGGTCGAGTGAATGAAAATACATCCTATGTATAAGGTATTTACATGACAATTCATAACAGTAGCAATATTACAGTTATGCAGTAGCAACAGAAATAATTTTATGGTTGTGGGTCAACACAACATAACAAACTGTATTAAGGGGTCGCGGCATTGGGAAGGTTGAGAACCACTGGTATACAGTGCATTTGGATTTTAGGGAGGCTGTGCTTTGGTACATGGAAGTCCCTGCTGCCTTTGCCATGTTTCTGACAATCCCTCCAGATGTGGGTGTTGTTAGTTGATGTTGATGTCTAGCACATCTGGGAGGGCATCAGGTCAGGGAAGGCTTAAGTCAGTGTGGCTAATAATCACGACACAACAGCTTTTGGCAAACCGCTCCATTGTGAAGCTGCCTAATCCCATTGTGTAAGCTTTCTGATAGATAGAGTGCTCCTCATCAGCGCCGTGAAAGGAGTGTTATAATGATGCGTCGCAAGCTGTGCCTTCCTCGGTTGTGGAGAAATATTGCCGACTCCAAACAGATGGCCTTCTCAGATTGAGAAATCTGTCTGGAAGGTTCAGAAACCGGGGTTGAAATAGATCTGCTACCCGTCGCCACTGCCATTGAGTGTTACCATCAGCTTGGAAACACTGCTTGTTTTGGACTGTACCTCCTAGAATTTCCAGGCCATTTGGGGGATTCTGTGAACTGCAGTCCAAAAAAAAGTAACTTTCCCACACTCAGAATGCTACTCTAGATTTCTCTTCCATGCTAACACTATTCATACATAACACACAATTAGGAATTACATCTCCTTATTGTCCTACTTACACTACCATATAAGGCAGTTTGAAACTGTATTGTATTGTGAGTATATTATTATATTATTTGAAACACAACAAGATGAGTTCACAGCAAACCAGATCACTCTGCTGGCCGTTGTATTGGATCACGCGTTGGACACTTCTCAAGTGTCTAGGACTGTGTGATGTATCGGCTAATAATGCGTGCAGATCCCAGTAAGGTGGCCTTCTGCAGCTGGCAGCTGGTAATTTTGTCAGCGCCGATTGTGTTTAAGTGCAGGCCAAGGTCTTTAGGCACTGCACCCCGTGTGCCAATCACCACTGGGACCACCTTGACTGCAGTTCGATCATTTAAATCCTCATATCGTGTCAGCTTTTCCATTTGTTTCTCTTCAATCCTGCTGTCACCTGGGATTGCAACATTGACAATCCATACTTTTGTTTTTTAACACGAACATGAGGTCAGGAGACTTGTGCTCCAAAACTCTGTCAGTCTGGATTTGGAAGTCCCAGAGTTCATTTTCCGTAACCTTTTCAGGATTGTGATCCCACCAGTTTTTGTCGCAGGCAGATGGTATTTGTGGCACAAGTGCCAATGGATCATCTGAGCAATGATGTTATGCCTCTGCTTGTAGTCTGCCTGTGCGATCTTCTTGCAGCAGCTGAGGATATAGAATCATAGAATCATAGAATCATAGAGTTGGAAGAGACCTCATGGGCCATCCAGTCCAACCCCCTGCCAAGAAGCAGGAATATTGCATTCAAATCACCCCTGACAGATGGCCACCCAGCCTCTGTTTAAAAGCTTCCAAAGAAGCAGCCTCCACCACACTCCGGGGCGGAGAGTTCCACTGCTGAACGGCTCTCACAGTCAGGAAGTTCTTCCTCATGTTCAGATGGAATCTCCTCTCTTGTAGTTTGAAGCCATTGTTCCGCGTCCTAGTCTCCAGGGAAGCAGAAAACAAGCTTGCTCCCTCCTCCCTGTGGCTTCATCTCACATATTTATACATGGCTATCATGTCTACTCTCAGCCTTCTCTTCTTCAGGCTAAACATGCCCAGCTCCTTAAGCCGCTCCTCATAGGGCTTGCTCTCCAGACCCTTGATCATTTTAGTCGCCCTCCTCTGGACACATTCCAGATGAAACAATAGATATGATCTATTGTTTCATCTGCTTCCTTGCAGAGTCAACATTTGGGATATTATTATTATTATTATTATTATTATTATTATTATTTGATACACAGCAAGATTAGTACACAGTAAACAAGATCACTATACTGGTTTTTATATTTGATCACACATCGGACACTTCCCAAGTGTCTCAGACTGTGTGATGGATCGGCGAATAATGCGTGCAGTGTATTGTCAAAGGCTTTCATGGCTGGTATCACTCAGTTTTTCAGGCTGTATTGGCCATGTTCTAGAAGCATTCTCTCCTGACCTGACAACCTCTGAAGACGGCTGCCATAGATTCAGGAAAAATGTCAGGAGAGAATGCTTCTAGAACATGGCGATACAGACCGAAGAACCTACAACAATCTTATGAGTGCAGATCTGAGTAGAGTGCAGCTAACAGGCAGTAATTTTGTCACTGCCGATTGTTTTTAAGTGCAGGCCAAGGTCAGTGCCGATCACCACTGGGACCACTTTGACTGGCTTGTGCCAGAGTCTGATCTTTAAATTATCATCATCATCATCATCATCATCATCATCATCATCATCATTATAATTATTTTTTATACCTTGCTTTGTCTCTCCTGAAGGAGACTCATATGGGGCAGCTCAATGTGATTAACTGCATTCTATGAGTGTACACTTTCCAAATAATGTAGTTTCAAACTGCATTACATGGCCGTGTAGAGGTATCCTTAGTCTGATCTAAGTGCAACTGACACAAGTATGAGCTTAAGTCAGCATTTCTCAACCTGGGGGTCGGGGGAGGGGTGTCACGAGGGGGTGTCATAGTAGTCGCCAAAGACCATTGGAAAAAGAGTATTTTCTGTTAGTCCTGAGGATTCTGTGTATTAAGTTTGGCCCGATTCGATCATTTGTGGGGTTCAGAATGCTTTTGATTGTAGGTGAACTATAAATCCCAGCAACTACAGTTCCCAAATGCCAAGGTCTATTTTCCCCAAACTCCGCCAGTGTTCACATTTGGGCATATTTAGTTTGGTCCAGATCTATCATTGTTTGAGTCCACAGTACTCTCTGGATGTAGGTGAACTACAACTCCAAAGCTCAAGGTTTGGAGTTCACCCACTAAAGCCCACCAAACCCTTCCACTATTTTCTGTTGGTCATAGGAGTTCTGTGTGCCAAGTTTGGTTCAATTCCATTGTTGATGGAGTTCCAAATGCTCTTTGATTGTAGGTGAACTATAAATCCCAGCAACTACAACTCCCAAATGAAAAAAAAAAACCCAACCACATCATTATTCAAATTTAGGCATATCAGATATTTGTGCCAAGTTTGCTCCAGTGACTGAAGATGTATCCTGCATATCAGATATTTACATGACGATTCATAATAGTAGCAAAAGTACAGTTGTGAAGTAGCAACAAAAATGCTACTTCACAGGAGGAATGGTATTAATGGGTCACAGTGTTAGGAAGGTTCAGAACCACTGACTTAAGTTATATAGCTTTCTTCTCAGCTAGAGATTAACACAGAAGGCAAAACATCTGTGGAATAGTAGAGGTTGTATTGTCGAAGGTTTCTGTGGCCGGAATCACTGGGTTGTTGTAGGTTTTTCGGGCTATATGCCCATGTTCTAGAAGCATTCTCTCCTGATGTTTCGCCTGCATCTATGGCAAGCATCCTTAGAGATTCTGACCTCACAAACTCTGAGGATTTTTTTTTTTGTCGTGTCAGGAGCGACTTGAGAAACTGCAAGTCGCTTCTGGTGTGAGAGAATTGGCCGTCTGCAAGGACGTTGCCCAGGGAACACCAGGATGTTTTGATGTTTTGCCATTTTGTGGGAGGCTTCTCTCATGTCCCTGCATGAGGAGCTGGAGCTGATAGAAGGTGCTCATCCACCTTTCCCCGGATTTAAATCTGTGACCTGTCGGTCTTCAGTCCTGCCAGCACAGGGGTTTAACCCACTGCGCCACAGGGGGCTCCAACTCTGAGGATGCCTGCCATAGATGTGGGTGAAATGTCAGGAGAGAATGCTTCTAGAACATGGTCATATAGCCTGAAAAACCTACAACTATAGCAGAGGTTGTTTAACAGTAGCTCCGGCCATCTTTAGAAATTGGATTCACTGACTGGAGATGATAGACGTTGTAGACCAACATTATGTCAGGGTGGACACAGCTTCCCATTCTTTGTTGTGGTGTCACTCAGAACCACCATATACGTAGCCATCCAAACAATCCATTTTCCTTCCATTATGTAATGTGTTGATATGGTGGATATGGAGTGCAAAAACATGGACACCACACAGGTGAATGCATTCGAAATTTCCACTGGCAGCATAGGTCTATCGGAGGACTGCAAAGCCTGCAGCGAACCTAGGTTCGCGGCAATGTAATGTGTGAATGGGACTAATTTTTGCAAAACCTGCATCAGATTTCTAGATTGATCTTTAAAATTTGAGCATCTGGTTTTAAATGCCATTCCGGAGCCTTGAGTCCGGACGTTTGGTTAATTAAAATGCTTGGCTTATTTGCTCTCTCTTGCCAGCAGCAGGCTGTGAAAGAAGACGAAGAAATGCGTCGACTGGAGTATTTCGCCCTTTGTTTTTTAATGCCATTTCTCTGGTTTTATTGTATTTCTTTCCCTTCTGTAACACAAGCCTGGATTGTTCAAGGGCGAGATTAAGGAAGACAGTAGAACGCCTCCGCAATCTGGGCAAAAACTGGAGAAAAAGGCAGAGGAATTCAAACAAGGAGTGAAATGAGATGCTGAATTGCTATAGATTTGAACAGGAAGAAGGAAGGGGAGAATGGAAACGTAACCATAGCTTTTAGACGGCCTGGATTTTCTTTTTGCATGAGCTTTAACAGATATAGGTTGGATCTACACTACCATTGCATTGAACTGTATTATATGGGTGTAAATCAGTGTTTTTCAATCTGGGGGTTTGGACCCCTGAGGAGGTTGCAATCTGGGGTCTCCAAAGACCACCAGAAAACACAGTATTTTCTGTTGCTCATGGGGGTTCTGTGTGGGAAGTTTGGCCCAATTCTATCATTGGTGAGGTTCAGAATGCTCGTTGATTGTAGGTGAACTATAAATCCCAGCAACTACAACTCCCAAATGTCAAGGTCTGTTTTCCCCAAACTCTACCAGTGTTTACATTTGGGCATACTGAGTATTCGTGCTCTTTGATTGTAGGTGAACTATAAGTCCCAGCAACTACAACTCCCAATAGTCAAGGTCTATTTCCCCCAAACTCCACCAGTATTCACATTTGGGCATATTGAGTATCTGTGCCAAGTTTGGTCCCAATCCATCATTGTTTGAATACGCAGTGCTCTCTGGATGTAGGTGAACTACAACTCCAAAACTCAAGGTCAATGCCCACGAAACCCTTCCAGTATTTTCTCTTGGTCATGGGAGTTCTATGTGCCAAGTTTAGTTCAATTCCATTGTTGGTGGAGTACAGAATGCTCTTTGATTGTTGGTGAACTATAAATCCCAGCAACTACAACACCCAATAGTCATGGTCTATTTTCCCCAAACTCCACCAGTGTTCACATTTGGCCATATTGAATATTAGTGCCCAGTTTGGTCCAGATCCATTGTTGTTTGAGTCCACATTGCTCTCTGGATGTAGGTGAACTACAACTCCCAAACTCTAGGTCAATGCCCACCAAACCCTTCCAGTATTTTCTGTTGGTCCTGTGAGCCAAGTTTGGTTCAATTCCATCGTTGGTGGAGTACACAATGCTCTTTGATCGTTGGTGAACTATAAATCCCAGCAACTACAACTACTAATAGTCATGGTCTATTTTCCCCAAACTCCACCAGTATTCACATCTGGGCATATTGAGTATCTGTGTCAAGTTTGGTACAGATCCATCATTGCTTGAGTCCACAGTGCTCTCTGGATGTAGGTGAACTAGAACTCCCAAACTCAAGGTCAATGACCAACAAGCCGTTCTAGTATTTTCTGTTGGTCATGGGAGGTCTGTGTGCCAACTTTGATTCAATTCCATTGTTGATGGAGTTCAGAATGCTCTTTGATTGAAGGTGAACTATAAATCCTAGCAACTACAACTCCCAAATAAGAGAATCAACCACCTCCCCAACCCCACCAGTATCCAAATTTGAGCATATCAGTTATTTGTGCCAAATTTGGTCCAGTGAATGAAAACACATCCTGCATATCAGATATTTAGATTATGATTCATAACAGTAGCAAAGCGACAGTTCTGAAGTAGCCACGAAAATAATGTTATGGTTGTGTGTTCATCACAACATGAGGAACTGTATTAAGGGGTTGTGGAGCTAGGAAGGTTGAGAATTAGTGGTCCATCGTTGTTTGAGTCCACAGTGCTCTCTGGATGTAGGTGAACTACAACTCCCAAACCCAAGGTCAATGCCCACCAAACCCTTCTAGTATTGTCTGTTGGTCATGGGAGGTCTGTGTGCCAACTTTGATTCAATTCCATTGTTGATGGAGTTCAGAATGCTCTTTGATTGTTGGTTAACTCTAAATCCCAGCAACTACAACTCCCAAATTACAAAATCAATTATCTACCTCACCAACTCCACCAATATTCAGATTTGGGCATATCGAGTATTTGTGCCAAATTTGGTCCAGTGAATGAAAACACATCCTGCATATCAGATATTTAGATTACGATTCATAACAGTAGCAAAACGATGGTTCTGAAGTAGCCACGAAAATAATGTTATGGTTGTGGTTTCATCACAACATGAGGAACTGGATTAAGGGGTCATGCCGCTAGGAAGGTTGAGAAACACTGGTCTAAATGCATTCAAAGAAAGCTCATTTGAAAATAAGAAGTCTTAAAAGATGTGTTTTCGAAGGCTTTCATGGCTGGAATCACTGGGTTGCTGTGAGTTTTCTGGACATGAGGAAGAACTTCCTGACTGTGAGAGCCGTTCAGCAGTGGAACTCTCTGCCCCGGAGCGTGGTGTAGGCTCCTTCTTTGGAAGCTTTTAAACAGAGGCTGGATGGCCATCTGTCGAGCGTGCTTTCAATGCAATTTTCCTGCTTCTTGGCAGGGGGTTGGACTGGATGGCCCATGAGGTCTCTTCCAACTCTTTGATTCTATGATTCTATGACTGTATGGTCCTGTTCCAGAAGCATTCTCTCCTGACGTTTCGCCCACATCTATGGCAGGCATCCTCAGAGGCTGGGAGGTAACAATTTCTGAGGATGCCTATCATAGATGTGAGTGAAACAGCAGGAGAGAATGCTTCTGGAACATGACCATACAGCCCAGAAAACTCACAGCAACCCAGTCCTAGAGATGCGTCTGTATTTCTTTTTTCTCTCCCTTTTATGCTGCAAAGCTGCTTGTGTGAAAACTGGCGTGCATTTTGGTCTTTTAGGAAAGCGCATTGCTGTGAGTCATTAAAGCTATACTCCAAACCCCCCAAACACGTACAGCAACCCATAAAGTGTTGGCACAGTTGTAGGTTCCTATAACCGAGGCGCATCAAGCAAGCTGAAGCCCATCACCTTGGTATCAGGTTTCCAAAGCAGTTTCACAGCCCACTTATTCCTCTCCGGAGAGTCCCACGCAAAGCAGATGGTGCATCAAGACCCCGGAGGTGGGTTTTGCCCACATATGGGTGAATCATCATTTGCGCCAGCCAATTTTATCCTCCTTGCAGTACCTCCAGGGGAGATGATGCTTCTCCTGGAGAGGCGGTTTGGTTCATGTACGAAACACACCATCATCCACATACAAAGCATGCGTGCAGCTGCTTTTATGTTCTGGGACACTCTGAGAACCCACGCAAACATATGAAAGAATACATCAAAAAAAGCAAAGTAGCTTGGTGTTGTCGATGGCTCTCATGGTCAGAATCACTGGGTTGCTGTGAGTTTTCCAGGGTGTACAGCCATGTTCCAGAAGCATTCTCTCCTGACGTTTCACTCATATCTGTGGCAGGCATCCTCAGAGGTTGTGAGGTCTGTTGGAAACTAGGCAAGTGGGGTTTATATATCTGTGGAATAATGTCCAGGGTTGGAGAAAGAACTCTTGTCCATTTGATGCAAATGTGAATCTCGTAATTGGCCACCTTGACTAGCATTGAATGGCCTTGCAGCTTCAAAGTCTGGCTGCTTCCTAAACTGGGCTCTACAGGACAATGGGTACTTCACCACAGGCATGAGAAGAGCTACAAGACCAAGAACAGCCCATTTATGACCAAGGGCTGGACTGGGTTGTTGTAAGTATTTCGGGCTATATGGCCATGTTCTAGAAGCATTCTCTCCTGAAGTTTCGCCCACATCTATGGCAGGCATTCTCAGAGGTTGTGAGGTCTGTTGGAAACTTAAGTTTTATATATTGGTGGAATGTCCAGGGTGGAAGAAAGAATTCTTGTCTGTTCAAGGTAGGTGTTAATGTTGCAATTGGCCACCTTGATTAGCATTGAATGGCCTTGCAGCTTCAAAGTCTGGCTGCTTCCTAAACTGGGCTCTACAGGCCAAGGGATACTTCACCACAGACATGAGAAGAGCTACAAGACCAAGAGCAGGCCATATATGACCAAGGACTGGATTGGGTTGTTGTAGGTTTTTTGGGCTATATGGCCGTGTTCTAGAAGCATTCTCTCCTGACGTTTCGTCCACATCTATGGCAGGCATTCTCAGAGTTGTGAGGTCTGTTGGAAACTTAAGTTTTATATATCGGTGGAATGTCCAGGGTGGGAGAAAGAATTCTTGTCTGTTCAAGTTAGGTGTTAATGTTGCAATTGTCCACCTTGATTAGCATTGAATGGCCTTGCAGCTTCAAAGCCTGGCTGCTTCCTACCTGGGAGAATCCTTTGTTGGGAGGTGTTAGCTGGTCCTGATTGTTTCCTGTCTGGAATTCCCCTGTTGTTTGAGTGTTGCTCATTATTTACTGTTCTGATTTTAGAGTTTTTTTAAAAAAAATACTGGTATTTGTTTTCCTAATTTCTTGAATGTTATGGTATACATGGTGTCACATTGGTTAATTCTGCCCAAAGACTAACGAGGAAAGTGTCAATATGCAAACATTTTCCCGGCAGCTCTCTCACCCTGAGATTCTCCCTACCTTCTTCCTTCTTCCCTGCAAACCTGCCTTTTCTAAACGCCATTGCCTTTGTCCCATTATGTCTTATGAATGCGCCCTGAGTCCATTGATGTGTCAAAACCCAGCAGTGAGCCAGCTGAGGACAGGCAGGGATAACACCATTGATTCCTCCTCCCTTCAATATTTTGAAGCTAGAAAAAAGAAGATGAAAAGCACAAGAGAGGCTTTCTATTTTAGCTCGCCCACCTATGCTTCGGAGAAAGCGGTGGCAGCAAATCATAAGAGTTCACTGGCACCGCCATCCAAACCCAAGCTGGGTTAATGCCTTCTCCCCCTCTTCTACTCCTTACTCCACAATAAACCCAGTCCCTGCATGATTCCCAAGGGTATATCTACACCAGGTATGGGTAGACCCAGGCCCTGGGCCCAGATGCAACCCCTTGGGCTCTTTTCTCAGGCCCTCCTCTCTCACCATCCTATCCTTCCTTCTCTCTTTCCTTCCTCATTCCCTCCCTCTTTCTCCTTCCTTTCCACCTTTTCGTCCTTCCTTCTCTTTCCTTCCATTCCCTCTTCCCTATGTTATTTTCCTCTTTCTTTCTCCCTCCCTCCTCCTTTTCCTTCCACCCTTTCGTCCTTCCTTTCCTCTCTCCCTTCTCCTTCCTTCCTTCCTTCCTTCCTTCCTTCCCTTTTGTCTTTCCTTCCTTGTCTCTTTCCTTTATCCTTCCTTCTCTTTCCTTTCTCCTTCCCTTCCTCTTTCTCCTTCCTTTCCACCTTTTCGTCCTTCCTTCTCTTTCCTTCCTCCTTCCCTCTCTTATTTTCCTCTTTCTCTCTCCATCCTCCCTTCCCTTCCACCCTTTCATCCTTCCTTCCCTCTGCTCCTTCCTTCCTTCCCTTTTGTCTTTCCTTCCTTCTCTCTTTCCTTATCCTTCCTTCTCTCTTTCCTTTCTCCTTCCCTCCCTCTTTCTCCTTCCTTTCAACATTTTCATCATTCCTTCTCTTTCCTTCCTCCTTCCCTCCCTACTTTCCTTTCTCTCCCTCCCTCCCTCCTTCCCTTCTCCCTTTTGTCCTTCCTTTCTTCCCTCTCCCCCTTTCTCCTTCTTTCCTTCCTTCCCTTTTGTTTTTCCTTCCTTGTCTCTTTCCTTTAGCCTTCTTTCTCTTTCCTTTCTCCTTCCCTTCCTCTTTCTCCTTCCTTTCCACCTTTTCATCCTTCCTTCTCTTTCCTTCCTCCTTCCCTCCCTTACTTTCCACTTTCTCCCTCCCTCCTCCCTTCCCTTCTACCCTTTCATCTTTCCTTCCCTCTCTTCCTTCTCCTTCCTTCCTTCCTTGCTTCCTTCCTTCCTTCCTTCCTTCCTTCCTTCCTTCCTTCCTTCCCTTTTGTCTTTCCTTCCTTCTCTCTTTCCTTTATCCTTTCTTCTCTTTCCTTTCTCTTTGCCTTCCCCTTTCTCCTTCCTTTCCACCTTTTCATCATTTCTTCTCTTTCCTTCCTCCTTCCCTCCCTTACTTTCCTCTTTCTCCCTCCCTCCTTCCTTCCCTTCCATCCTTTCGTTCTTCCTTCCCTTTTGTTTTTCCTTCCTTCTCTTTTTCCTTCCTCCTTCCCTCCCTCTTTCTCTTTCCCTTCCACCTTTTTGACCTTCCTTCTCTTTCCTCCCTCCCTTACCTTCCTTTTTCCTCCTTCCTTCCTTCCTTTCCACCCTTTTGTTCTTCCTTCCCTCTCTCCCTCTTTCTCCTTCCTTCCTTCCTTTCTCCCTGCCTCCCTTCTTTCATCCTCCTTTCCTTCCCTTTTGTTTTCCTTCTTTCTCTCTTTACCTTTCCTTCTCCTTTTCCTTCCTCCTTCCCTCCCTCTTTCTCTTTTCCTTCCACCTTTTTGTCTTTCCTTCTCTTTCCTCCCTCCCTTACCTTCCACCCTTTCATTCTTCCTTCCCTCTCTCCCTCTTTCTCCTCCCTCCCTCCCTCCCTCCCTCCCTTTTCTTCCCTTTTCTTCCCTTCCTTTCCCTTCCACCCTTCATCCTCCCTTCCTTCCCTTTTGTCTTTCCTTCCTTCCCTCTTTCCTCCCTCCTTTTCCTTTTATCCTTCCCTTCTTCCCTTTCTTTCCTTCCTCTTTGCATTCCCCCCTTCCTTTCCTCCCTCAGCCATTTAAGTGGGCCTGAGGCTGTTAGGAATTGTGGGAGTTGCAGTCCAAAAAACACCTGGAGAGCCCAAGTTTGCCCGTGCCCGACCTATGTAGTGTGAGAATTTTGGCGTTCCAGGCACCCTTGTGGTGTAATGGTTTGAGCCTTGGATTATGATCCTGGAGATGGATTTCTTCTCGTTTGAAAGAGGGAAGAAAGAGAGAGAAAAATAAGGATTTCCTAGCAGAATATAAAACAAAGCAATGAGAAGTCAGGTGCCTGAAGTGGAGATAAATAACAGAAGGGAGTGCGGAGACATGAAAGAGGGAAAGCCATTTCATTGCCAAGGCTACCAGTTGCAATACCGACCGCAACGCGATTGCCCAAAATAATAAAAAATAAAGAACGAGTAGATTTGCTATTCAATGACTCACAGCGTTGTACACCATAAAACACAGCCCATCGACTGAGCGTGCAAACGCGGCCCGTTTTCGACACTGTTTTAATGGCTCGGCAAGCGCATGGAAACAGCTTGTCTGCGCACTGTTCATAATTCTGTTAGTAAGACAGGTTACAGCCAGGAGGCAAAGGAAGGCTTATTAAATCCATACCGAGTTCTCAGGCCCATTCACACCACGCAGTTATTAGGATTCATTCCACTTTACCTTCCTTACCCCCTAAATGTCCAAACTTATAGGATAAGTTACAATTCATTCTCTGCCATTGTTTTGTCTGTATAATGCCCCAGTTTCTCAGTTTCCTCCTTTGTCCACAGCTCACTTCAATTGATACAAACCCCAATTCAAACTGCAAAAGCAGTTTACACTTAATGAAGTAAACATGCAGAATAGGAGGAGGAAAACTTATCTTCTTGTGTCTAGTTCTGCTTAGAATACACTTTGAAAAATGTTCTGTTCCTGGTTGGAAAGTGTTGTTTCCTGTTTAATTGTGTGCTGCTTTTTTTGACAGTAGTTATTATACTCCAGAAACTTCATTTTTGTGGCTGCCATAAACTATGTCGAATTGGCAGAGACTCAATAAGGTAGTCACTGAAAAACTATTGCAAAATGTACTGCAGTGTCGTACACCAGAGCAGGAACACCTCTGACCTTAAACACCACACCAGCTTGGTAAAACCAGCAAGTAGTTTATTGTAGAATGTATGTAGGCAAAGCAGTAAAAAATAGCAAAACAGTAAAAGTCCAAAATCCAAAATAGTCCATAAGCTTCAAAGGGAAACAAGATCTATTAGTACATAGAAATCCATGAAGTAAGGCACTTGAAACCATGGAACAAAACCGCAGGAAAATCCCCTTAAGCTTGGCAAATACTTGATACATGAAATACAGAACACTTGAAATTGTAGTTGCCGGTTGTGTCCATTCTCAACCAATCAGAGCATGGACACAACCAGGCTTTTTACTAGCTGAGAAACAGAAAGAGAGAGAAACTTCAGCTCCCATCACGCTCCGTCAATGCTCGTCCTTGTTGTACACCAGAGCAGGAACACCTTTGACCTTAAACACCACACCAGCTTGGCAAAATCAGCAAGCAGTTTATTGTAGAATATATGTAGGCAAAGCAGTAAAAAATAGCAGAACAGTAAAAGTCCAAAATCCAGAATAGTCCATAAGCTTCAAAGGGAAACAAATAGGAGCCCACAGTGGTGCAGTGGGTTGAACCCCTGTGCCAACAGGACTGAAGAGCGACAGGTCACAGGTTCGAATCCGGGGAGAGCGTGGATGAGCTCCCTCTATCAGCTCCAGCTCCACATGTGGGGACATGAGAGAAGTCTCCCACAAGGATGGTAAAAACATCAAAACATCCAGGTGTCCCCTGGGCAACGTCCTTGCAGACAGCCAATTCTCTCATACCAGAAGCGACTTGCAGTTTCTCAAGTCGCTCCTGACACAACCAAAAAAAAGGGAAACAAGATCCACGACTACATAGAAATCCACGAAGCAAGGCACTTGAAACCATGAAACAAAACAGCAGGAAAATCCCATAGGCAAAACTTAAGCTTGGCAAAAACATGGTACATGAAACACAGAGCACTTGAAAGCAAGACTGTGATAAAATAACAACGTTGACTCGATTGAGGCAACTGTCTCTCATGAATCATCCAGAACCTAAAACTGAAAGTAAAGCATTCTTCTTGATTTTCCCACCAGATAACAGTTTGTTATCTTTCTTTTGGTGTAGACCAGTGATTCTCAAACTGTAGGTCCCCAGATGTTTTGGCCTTCAACTCCCAGAAATCCTAACCTGGAGGGCTTAAGTTTGCCCATATCTGGTGTAGATTCATACAATGCACTTCAATTTAAAAGAACCAGCATCTTATGCAAGGCAGCATCTTCTTCCCAGTTGTGTAGCCTCACCAGAAGGACCTTTATGCGGAACTGAGTTCTTTTGGGCAAAATCTAGCAAAAATGCAATAACACCAGAGGATTTAGATCCTGATAGGCTCTGAAAACAACTCCTTAGGTTCCTTTGCTGAGATTCGTAATGCACAGACATTCCCGACAAGCAGGGATGACGCACTTTCCCGAGGGAGACGTGTCAGCTGTAATTGACCGATCGTTTGTGCAAGTCAAATAAAAGAGAGACGTTATTAAATATCGCCAGAATAAACCTCGGCACTCTTTTCTCTCTGCGGATTGTGTAAGGAAACAGCTACGTTTGACACCCAGCAAAGATGTGTGGACTGATGTACACCAGCTCCGTACCTGGACTCTTAGGCAGATACTTTCAAGGCATCTCAGTAGCAGCAGAGGCACATTCATAATGTTGCATAACCATTCATTTAATGCCATTCTGCTTAAAAAAAAAGTCTACCCCAAATTTTTTCATAGGTCTTAAATCTAATCATATAAACAACTTCATCAATGGTAAACAACTTAATAGTCTAAAATGCAACTTTTCTAGGCTGTGACTTAAAGGTGCATGTATACCATAAAATTCAAGAAATTAGGAAAATAAACAAATACCATGTATTGTCGAAGGCTTTCATGGCCGGAATCACTGGGTTGTTGTAGGCTTTTCCGGGCAATATGGCCATGTTCTAGAGGCATTTTCTCCTGACGTTTCGCCTGCATCTATGGCAAGCATCCTCTGTATCATTCCGCAGATATATAAACCCATTTTCCTACTTCCAACAGACTTCACTACCTCTGAGAATGCTTGCCATAGATGCAGGCGAAACGTCAGGAGAAAATGCCTCTAGAACATGGCCATATAGCCCAGAAAAACCTACAACCCAAACAAATACCAGTATTTTTTTTAAAAAACTCTAAAATCTGGACAGTAAATAAAGAGCAACATTCAAACAACAGAGGAATTCCAGACAAGAAACAATCAGGACCAGTTAACACCTCCCAACAAAGGATTCCCCCAAGCAGTAAACAGCCAAGCTTTGAAGCTGCAAGGTTATTCATTGCTAATCAAGGTGGCCAATTACAGCATTCATTCTTTCCTCCAACAGACAAGAGTTCTTTCTCTCACCCTGCACATTCTACAGATATATACACTTTGGTGTACAGACCTCACAACCTCTGAGGATGCCTGCCATAGATGTGGGCGAAATGTCAGAAGAGAAGGCTTCTGGTACATGATCATACAGTCTGGAAAACTCTCAGCAACCCAATTAATGAAACTGTTTTATACTTTCTGTCATCCATTAATTCATCTAGCTATTCATCTATCTATCTGTCTGTCTGTCTGTCTGTGTCTGTCTGTCTGTCTGTCTGTCTGTCTATCTATCTATCTATCTATCTATCTATCTATCTATCTATCTCTTTTCTTCTCTGCAAGCAGCTGCATAGCTCAAGCCTGAAAAATGTAACCATATCCCAAAGTCCCAGGCTCAGCCATCTCCCCAGGCATAGCCCGACCAATCAGCTTCGTGCATCTTATTTTACAGTTGACACACACACACTAACTAATTTCTTACATGCACCAACATAACCTTCCTTACATGTTTGCTATGAAGGTGAAAGAAGTAATATTTAACTGCTTGTGTCTCAGCCTAGGGTGCATCTACACCCAGTGTTTCTCAACCTTCCTAATGCCACGACCCCTTAACACAGTTCCTCATGTTGTGGTGACCCGCAACCATAAAATATTTTTTGTTGCTACTTCACAACTGTAATTTTGCTACCGTTATGAATCGTAATGTAAATATCTGATATGCAGGATGTATTTTCATTAAATGGGCTGAATTTGGCACAAATACCCGATATACCCAGATTTGAATACTGGTGGGGTTGGGAAGGATTGAGTTTGTCATTTGGGAGTTGTAGTTACGGGGATTTATAGTTTACGTACAATCAAAGAGCATTCTGAGCTCCACCAACGATGGATTTGAACCAAACTTGGCACACGGAATTCCCACAACCAACAGAAAATGCTGCAAGGGTTTGGTAGGCATTGATCTTGAGTTTGGGAGTTGTAGTTCATTTACATCCAGAGAGCATTTGGACTCAAACAATGATGGATCTGAACCAAACTTTGCATGAATACTCAATATGCCCAAATGTGAACATTGGTGGGGTGTGGGGAAAATAGACCTTGATGTTTGGGAGTTGTAGTTCCTGGGATTTATCGTTCACCTGCAGTCAAAGAGCATTCTGAAACCCAACAAAGATAGAACTGCGCCAAACTTCCAACACAGAACCCCAATGACCAACAGAAAATACTGCAAGGGTTTGGTAGGTATTGATCTTGAGTCTGGGAGTTGTAGTTCACCTACATCCAGAGAGTACTTTGGACTCAAATAATGATGGATCTGGACCAAACTTTGCATGAACACTCAATATGCCCAAATGTAAACACTGGTGGAGTTTGGGGGAAATAGACTTTGACGTTTGGGAGTTGTAGTTGCTGGGATTTATAGTTCACCTACAATCAAAGAGCCTTCTGACACCCACCAAAGATAGAATTGGGCCAAACTTCCCATGCAGAACCCCCATGACCAACAGAAAATACTGTGTTTTCTGATGGTCTTTGGCGACCCCTCTGACACCCCTTGCGACCCCCTCAGGGGTCCCGACCCCCAGGTTGAGAATGCCTGATATAGAAGATTGTTTTTATTGTATTGAAATTGTATTTTATGGTCTTGGCACCAATTGTAAGCCGCCCCGAGTCGCCTGCGGGCTGAGAGGGACGGTATATAAATATTGTAAATTAATAAATGAATACACTGTAGAATTAATGCAGTTTGATACCCCTTGAACTGCCATGGGTTAGTGTTATGCAGTCTAAGGATTTGTAGTTTGGTGAGACATTTCTCTATGGCAGAGAAGGCAAAAGAGCTGGAAAAATGACAACTGTAGTAGTTAAAATGTTTTCAAACTGTATTCACCCTATAGTGCAGATGTACCCTCAGTAACACAAGCCCTCCCCCTCAAAACAGTGAGAATGTATAGTAACTTGGATCCTCCACGTGCATATTGACCTACACGTGCGTATATGGCCTACCCACGCTCACATCGAATGTGTCCATGGAACGCACGACCCGCTCGCGGCACGTGTTCGGTTCCTTTCTCTCTCTCTCTCTGCCAAGGAAACCCCAGGTGGCTGCACCAGATTTCACGCTGCATGGGTTTCCGAGTTGGTGGAATCTTTGACCGGAATTAAAAAGCCCCCGAACGTCTGTTCTTGTCTGGTGACTGCAATTGCATTATGGCAACGTGCCATCGGGGAGAGAGACATGGCCAACCGCTGTTCCGTTTCACTTAACCGCTGCAGGGTTTGCATAAAGGTTGAGGACAGCAGAGGGATGGAGGCATCAGCCGATTCTAATGAGCCGTGCAAAGCCGACAGATGTGCCTCGTTCCACCTCCACTCTCCCCTGTTTTAAATGCCATTTATTACCGTATTAATTATTAAGCGGCGTCTCTCATTGCTTGGGCAGCAATGGTTCCTGCTTGAGAGAGCGTAGCCTTGTATTTCTCTGCATCTCAACATTTGGTTTTCAAAGTAGGTGACTACCTGGTTTGAACACAATGTGAAAGGGATCTTAGCAGGCCACAAGCTGAACATGAGTCAACAGTGTGATGCCACAGCTAAAAAGCGAGTGCAATAAGAGTATAGATCATACAATCATAGAGTTGGAAGAGACCTCATGGACCATGTAGTCCAACCCCATTCTGCCAAGAAACAGGAAAATTGCATTCAAAGCACCCCCGACAGATGGCCATCCAGCCTCTGTTTAAAAGCCTCCACCACACTCTGGGGCAGAGAGTTCCACTGCTGAACAGCTCTCACAGTCGGGAAGTTCTTCCTCGTGTTCAGATGGAATCTCCTTTCTTGTAGTTTGAAGCCATTGTTCCGTACCCTAGTCTCCAGGGCAGCAGAAAACAAGCTTGCTCCCTCCTCCCTATGATGTCCTCTCACATATTTATACATGGCCCTCATTATGTCTCCTCTCAGCCTTTTCCAGGCTAAATATACCCAGCTCTTTAAGCCACTCCTCATAGGGCTTGTTCTCCAGACCCTTGATCATTTTAGTCGCCCTCCACTGGACACATTCCAGCTTGTCAACATCTCCCTTCAATTGGTGTGCCCAGAATTGGACACAGTATTCCAGGTGTGGTCTAGCCAAGGCAGAATAGAAAGGTTGCATGACTTCTCTGGTTCTAGACACTAGACTCCTATTGATGCAGGCCAAAATCCCATTGGCTTTTTTTACCGCCACATCACATTGTTGGCTCATGTTTAACTGATCGAGAGAAGTTATAGTCCCACTCTATTCTGCTTTGGTCAGACCTCACTGTATCCAGTTCTGGGCATCAAGACCGGCTTAAGGAGCTGGACATATTTGACTTGGAGAATTTACTTACTTAGGCAATCCCTCTTAGCTTGAGGATAATGTTCCTCCAGATGTGGTGTCTTGGCGGTAGGTCCATAGGTGGCTGTGGAGCCCCATTCTTGATCTGTATGTTCTCCCGCAGTGAGGGCATCAGTTTCCAGACAGAAGGTAGTCAGGGTTGGCTTGATGCGCCTTCCTCTTGGCACATTTCTCCCTTTCACCCTCCATTCATGCCTCTTTGAATTCCGCAGCACTGCTGGTCACAGCTGACCTCCAGTTAGAGCACTCAAGGGCCACGGCTTCCCAGTTCTCAGTGTCTATGCTAAAGTTTTAAAGCTTGGCTTTAAGCCCATCTTTCAATCTCTTTTACTGTCCACCAACATTACGTTTCCCATTCTTGAGTTCAGAGTAGAGTAACTGCTTTGGGGGATGATGATCTTTGGGCATTCGGACAATGTGGAGATGAGCACCAACACCCAGAGTCAGACACGACTTGACTTAATGTCAAGGGAAAACCTTTACTATATATATATATAGTCTGGTGATCTGGAAAATAAAGTAATGGTTTCTAATATATGTAATTCCTTTATGCTTATGGGTAAACAGTATTTGTTGTTGTTTCTATGTCAGTGTTGATGTGGAGATTGTCTGGCTTGCCTACTCTGAAACATGCAACATATAATTGTCCTTTTTGGGGTCCCTTTCAAATCTATGATAATATATCTGTGTGCGTGTGAATCATGTATATCTATCTATATCTATGACTGGATGACCCTTTGTCAGGAGGGCTTTGATTATGTTTTCTTGGACCAAACAATTGCATTCACTCTTGCCCTGGTGAAGGGAGTTGGACTGGATGGTCTTAAGTATTTTCTGTTGGTCATGGGGATTCTGTGTGGGAAGTTTGGCCCAATTCTGTCGTTGGTGGGATTCAGAATGCTCTTTGATTGTAAGTGAACTATAAATCCTAGTAACTACAACTCCCAAATGTCAAGGTCTATTTCCTCCAAACTCCATCTGTGTTCATATTTGTGCATATGGAATATTCATGCCAAGTTTGGTCTAGATCCATCATTGTTTGAGTCCACAGTGCTCTCTGGATGGAGGTGAACTACAACTCCCAAACTCAAGATCAATGCCTACCAAACCCTTCTCGTGTTTTCTGTTGGTCATAGGAGTTCTGTGTCCCAAGATTGGTTTCATTCCATCATTGGTAGAGTTCAGAATGCTCTTTGATTGTAGGTGGATTATAAATCCCAGCAACTACAACTCCCAAATGACAAAATCAATTTTTTTTAGAGGAAGGACATACATTGGGTTGTTAGGTGTATTGTGTCCAAAATTGGTGTCTTACAAACAAATTCAACTTAAGAACAAACCTACAGAACCTATCTTTTTCATAACTTGTGGACTGCCATTAAAATCTTGTTTATGTCCTTGTCTAAATTCATCTCTAGGTAACTCCAGTGAAAGAACAGCCCAGATTTACGGAGAGAGAAGAGGGCTCTGCCACTTCCTTCTAAGGGTCGGCATGGAGAACGTCCATGAGCTCCAACATCCGCTCCTGGCCAAGACCTCCGGGAAGGTGATGTTCCAAGGTCGGATGCTCAGCCGCGCCAGTCCCCAGAAACATTCTGGATTGCTGTCCTGCCATGTGCCCTCCGGCCTCTCTTGGCTACAGCCAGGCTCCGGGGTCCTTTCCCACCAGCTCTTGGATCCCAGCAGCCTGCAAAGGACAGTTGAGCCCTACTGCACCCCGGAACCACCGCTGTACCCCGAGTTTTGGAAAGCCAGCAACACTCAAGGATGGAAAAAGAAAGATTACATCGAAACGGCCTTTGGGGATAGCAAGGAGGCTGGGGAGCTGCCCAGGAAAGTGGCCCTGGAAAAGGACATTCATACAGTCTGCTACGAAGTGGGGGACACCGAGTTGCCAGACGTGGAGGTAAAGACCTGGCCGGGTTGAATCATGAGAGATGAGGGTCTCATTCCTGTTCGAAGGGGTGTATCTATACTATAGGACTAATGCAGTTTGACGCCACTTTGTCATGGGAGAAGAGGGTCTCATTCCTGTTCGAAGGGGTGTATCTATACTATAGGACTAATGCAGTTTGACGCCACTTTGTCATGGGAGAAGAGGGTCTCATTCCTGTTCGAAGGGGTGTATCTATACTATAGAATGGAAACTAGAACAATGGAGTTTATATATCTGTGTAATGCCCAGGGTGGGAGAAAGATCTCTTCTCTATTGGAGGTAGATGTAAATGAAGCAATAGGCTACCTTGATTAGCACTGAATGGCCTTGCAGCTCCAAAGCTTGGCTGCTTCCTGCCTGGGGGAATCCTTTGTTTAGAGGTGATAAGCTAACCCTGATTGTTTCTTGTCTGGAATTCCTGTATTTTTGAGTGTTATTTTTATTTACTGATATAATTTTAGAGTTTTTTAAAATATTGGTAGCCAGATTTTGTTCATTTTCATGGTTTCTTCCGTTCTGTTGAAATTGTCCACATACCTGTGGATTTCAGTGCCTTCTCTGTGTAGTCTGACATGGTGGTTGTTGGTGTGGTCCAGCATCTCTGTGTTCTCAAATAGTATGCTGTGTCCAGGTTGGTACATCAGGTGTTCTGCTATGGATGACTTCTCTGGTTGAATTAATCTTCAGTGCTTTCCATGTTTCTTGATTTGTGTTTGGGCAATGCTGCTGCGTTTGGGGGTCTCTATGTAGACATGTCCACAGCTGCATGGTATACGGTTCACTCCTCCAGACGTGAGAAGATCTAAAATCATAACAGTAAAATAAGAACAACACTAAAAAATGGGGGAATTCCAGACAAGAAACAATGAGGGCCAGCTAATAAACTCCCAACAATGGATCCCCCCAAGCAGGAAGCAGCCAGGCTTTGAAGCTGCAAAGCTATTCAATGCTAATCATATGTCATCAGTTGGAGACCCCCCCCCCCCAACCTACCAATTACTACTCTGGGCCAAAGAGAAGAGAGAGGGGGGCAGAAGACAGTTCCACCTTGTCTCCTGTGCTATGTTAATAATATAATATAATATAATATAATGTATATACATATAATATTTATAATATTATAATGTGATACAATATAATACTACTAATAATATGATATTATGGGTTGTTGTAGATTTTTTCGGGCTATATGGCCATGGTCTAGAGGCATTCTCTCCTGACGTTTCGCCTGCATCTATGGCAAGCATCCTCAGAGGTAGTGAGGACCTCACTACCTCTGAGGATACTTGCCATAGATGCAGGCAAAACGTCAGGAGAGAATGCCTCTAGACAATGGCCATATAGCCCAAAAAAACCTACAACAAGCCAGTAATTCCGGCCATGAAAGCCTTCAGCAATATGATATTATAATTATATATTTTGTATTATAAGTAATATTATTAATAATATTACAGTAATAATAATAATAATAATAATAATAATAATAATCTTTATTTATACCCCGTCACCATCTCCCCCAACGGGACTTGGGGCGGCTTACATGTGACCAAGCCCAAACAACAAATTACAATACAATAAAATACAAGTTACAACAAAATATCAACATCGCGATAAAGTACAAAGCATAAAAATACAATAAACAATATACCAAAAAAAAAACCCACAATAAACTAAACATAATAACAGTGAGTGGGCCGCATGTACATAAAATGATTTAAAAACTCAGGGTGAGATAAAGGAGCAGAATTATTTATGGTATAGTACAATGGTATAGTAATATATAATACTGATATTGTGCTATGCTAATAATGTAATATATTGTATGTATATATATCTTGTAAGCAGCTCTGAGTCCCCTTTGGGGTGAGAAGAGCAGCATATAAATGTCATAAATAAAATAAATAAAATCATAATAGTAAATTAAGAATTAAAAAATGGGGGAATTTCAGACAAGAAACAATCAGGGCCAGCTAATCACCTCCAAACAAAGGATTCCCCCAGGCAGGAAGCAGCCAGGATTTGAAGCTGCAAAGCTGTTCAATGCTAATCAAGGTAGCCAAATGCTACAAATGCATATAAATGTCGTAAATAAAATAAATTAATAATCTATATAAATAAAATGTAATGTTCGTTTGTGGTATTCACAGAACTCAAAAACCACTGGACGAATTGACACCAAATTTGGACAGCATACACCTAACAACTCAATGTATGTTCTTCACTCAAAAAAAATTGATTTTGTCATTTGGGAGTTGTAGTTGCTGGGATTTATAGTCCACCTACAATCAAAGAGCATTCTGAACTCCATCAATGATGGAATTGAACCAAACATGGCATACAGGACTCCCCTGACTAAAAGCAAACACTTGAAGGGTTTGGTGGGCATTGACCTTGAGTTTTGGAGTTGTAGTTCACCTACATCCAGAGAGCAATGTGGACTCAAACAATGATGGATCTGGACCAAACTCTACACGAATACACAATATGGTGGAGTTTGGGGAAAATAGAATCTTGACATTTGGGAGTTGTAGTTGCTGAGATTTGTAGTTCCCTTACAATCAGAGAGCATTCTGAATCCCACCAATGATAGAATTGGGCCAAACTTCCCACACAGAACCCCCATGACCACCAGAGTGGGCCACAGCAACGGGTGGCAGGGGACGGCTAGTAATAAATAAAATCATAATAGTAAATTAAGAATTTAAAAATGGGGGGATTCCAGACAAGAAACAATCAGGGCCAGCTAATCACCTCCAAACAAAGGATTCCCCCAGGCAGGAAGCAGCCAGGATTTGAAGCTGCAAAGCTGTTCAATGCTAATCAAGGTAGCCAAATGCTACATTTACACCTACCTCAAACAGATAAGAGTTTTTTCCTCCCACCCTGGACTTTCCACAGACATATAAACCCCATTTTCCTAGTTTTCAACAGACCTCACAACCTCTGAGGATGCCTGCCATAGATGCAGGTGAAATGTCAGGAGAAAATGCTTCTGGAACATGGCCATACAGCCCGGAAAACATACAACAACCCAGTGATTCTGCTTATGAAAGCTTTCGACTACAGAACCTATATTCTTTGTAACATGGTGACTGCCTGTATTTAGTATCCATGCAGCAAGTGAATGCAATCGCTCTTTCTTGCTAAGTCTTTCCATCGCAATTACGGCAAAGGCAGATTGCATCCGATTCTGGAAGTAGCATATTGCTCGGATCATTGACTGATACGGCTACTGAGGTCCTTCCCCTCCGTGAATTTAGCCTGGCCTCCTTTAAAGCCATCTGTGCTGAAAACACATCAACAGCAGGATTTTTTTCCCTTATCTTCCTACCCACTTGACAACTGCAGGGAAAAGAAATCTCACAGAATTCAGGACTTCCAGGCCATGTAAGGCACCTCTGTTTTGTGCCTCCCAGTTCAGGAGGAAAAGGATGGGTCTCAACCTTGACTGCAAGAGAAGCTCACAGGGAGCGCATGAGGACAACTCTGAGTCTTCTCCTGTTATTCCCTACCAATTGGAGGGGGCAGGGGGGGGGGGAGAGATAAACATTGCATCTAGGAGCAAATTTGGCATAAGTTAGCATTCAAATATAGAGTTGTGCAAGTTTGGATCACTATGCAAAGGACCTCATTTCCAGCTCTGATCTCTGAGATTAAGTGAGAGAAAGTAATTGCTAGTTTTCCTGGACTTAATGTAATTACTCATGTATAAGTCGACCTCATGTGTAGGCTTTTCGGAGCCATATCTTTCGCACTCTGTTCAGAAAAGGGGATGGTTAATTAATCGTACTCACAAAGGGTGGGAGGGAATGGGGAGGAGAGAGAAAGAGAAAGAGAAAAAGAGAGGTAAGGGAGGGAGGGAAGAAGGGAAAAAAGAAGGAAGGAGAGACAAAAGGGAAGGAAGGAAGGAAGGAGAAAGAGGGAGAGGAAAGGGGGGAAGAAAGAGGGAAGCAAGGAAGGATGAAAGGGCGAAAGAGAATGGAGGGAGAAAGAGGGAGGGAAGAAGGGAAGAGAGAAGGAAGGAAAGACAAAAGGGAAGGAAGGAGAAAGAGAGAGAGGGAAGGAGGGGAAAAAGATGGAAGGAAAGACAAAAGGGGCGGAAGGAAGGAAGGAAGGAAGGAAGGAAGGAAGGAAGGAAGGAAGGAAGGAAGGACAAAAGGGTGGGAGGGAATGGGGGGGAAGAGAAAGAGAAAAAGAGAGGTAAGGGAGGGAGGGAAGAAGGGAAAAAAGAAAGAAGGAAAGACAAAGGGAAGGAAGGAAGGAGAAAGAGGAAAGGGGGAAGAAAGAGGGAAGCAAGGAAGGATGAAAGGGTGAAAGAGAATGGAGGGAGAAAGAGGGAGGGAAGAAGGGAAGAGAGAAAGAAGGAAAGACAAAAGGGAAGGAAGGAAGGAGAAAGAGAGAGAGGGAAGGAGGAAGGAAAGAGGGAAGGAAAGGCAAAAGGGTAGGAGGGAAGAAAGTAGGAAAGAGGAAAGAAAGGAAGGATGAAAGGGTGGAAGGGAATGGAGGGAGAGAGAAAGGGGGAGGGAAGAGGGAACGAAGGAAAGACAAAAGGGAAAGAAGGAGAAAGAGGGAGAGGGAAGGAAGGAAGGACAAAAGGGATATAGGGAATGGAGAGAGGGAGAAAAAGGGAGGGAAAGGAGGGAGGGAAGGAAGGAGGGAAGAGAGAAGGAAGGAAAGACAAAAGGGATGGAAGGAAGGAGAAAGAGAGGGGGGGAAGGAGGTAAGGGAGGGGAGGAGGGAAGGACGAAGGAAAGAAAGAAAGAGAGAAGGATAAGATGATGAGAGAGGAGGGCTTGAGAAAAGAGCCTAAGAGGCTGCATCCTGCCCCTGGGCCTGGGTTTACCCATACCTGGTATATAGGGTACATTTATGAAAGTTTATACTTTCTTTTGGGCAATCTCTAAGGCAGGCATGGGCAAACGTTGATCCTCCAGGTGTTTTGGACTTCAACTCCCACAATTCCAAACAGCCTCAGGCCCCTTCCTTAAGCGGTTGGGAATTATGGGAGTTGAAGTCCAAAACACCTGAGGATCAAAGTTCGCTTGTGCATGTTCTAAGGTGTACTGCTGAAAATATTTAAGGGCCCTGTCTTGCAAAAGCCTTGCTGTCCCCGGATGATTCAATAAGGAAAGTCTTTCTCTTTCCTGCAAGGAGTCCAAATGAATAATGTTGGGTGGGTGGGGTGGCTTTTAAACCAGGGTTTCAGGTGGCAAAGTTAACGTTCTGGCTCAGTAGTCCTTCCTTTTCTGTTTCTATTCTGACTTAGTGGGTCCTTTCTTCTCCCTCTTCTGTTCCTCAGAATGACTCTTCGAGTGACAGCGACACAGAAAGCGAAAGCAGTTTCTCCATGTTGCTGCCCCAGGATTACCTCGGCTTGGCTGTTTTCTCCATGTTATGCTGCTTCTGGCCATTGGGTATCGCTGCTTTCTATCTGTCCCAAAAGGTGGGTTGTTGCTAAGGGTGCATCTACACTGTAGACTTAATGCAGTTTGACACCACTTTAACTGCCATGGCTCAGTGCTATGGGATCGTGAGGTGTAGTATGTCAGTGTTTCTCAACCTTCCGAATGCTGTGACAAAAACCCAGTTCTTCCCATTGTGGTGACCCTCAACCATAACATTATTTTCGTTGCTACTTAATAACTGAAGTTTTGCTACTGTTATGAAACGAAATGTAAATATCTGATCTGCAGAATGTATTTTCATTCACTGGACCAAATTTGGCACAAATATCAAATATGCCCAAATACTCGTGGATTTTTTTTGGAGGGGGGGGTTTGATTTTGTCATTTGGGAGTTGTAGTTGCTGGGATGTATAGTTCACCCACAACCAAAGAGCATTTTGAACTCCACCAACAATGGAATTGCACTAATTGAACTTCTATGACTAACAGAAAATACTGCAAAGGTTTGATAGGCATTGACCTTGAGTTTTGGAGTTGTAGTTCACCTACATCCGGAGAGCACTGTGGACTCAGATAATGATGGATCTAAACCAAACTTGGCACAAATACTCAATATGCCAAAATGTGAACACCAGTGGAGTTTGGAGGAAATAGAGTTTGTCATTTGGGAGTTGTAGTTGCTGGGATTTATAGTTCACCTACAATCAAAATGTACTCCACTAATGATGGAATTGAACCAATTGAACTTCCATGACCAACTTCCATGACCATGCTCTTTGATTGTAGGCAAACTATAAATCCCAGCAACTACAATTCCCAAATGTCAAAGTCTATTTTCCCCAAATTCCACCGGTGCTCACATTTGGGCATACTGAGTATTTGTGCCAAGTTTGGTCCAGATCCATAATTGTTTGAGTCCACAGTGCTCTCTGGATGTAGGTGAACTACAACTCCAAAACTCAAGGTCAATGCCCACCAAACTCTTCCAGTATTTTCTGCTGGTCTTGGGAGTTTTGTGTGCCAAGTTTGGTTCAATTCCATTGTTGGTGGAGCTCAGAATGCTCTTTGATTATAGGTGAACTATAAATCCCAGCAACTACAACTCCCAAATGACAAAATTAATTCCCCCCCCCCCCCAACCAGTATTCAGATTTGGACATATCAGATATTTGTCCCAAATTTGGTCCTGAATATCAGATATTGACATTGCAATTCATAACAGTAGCAAAATTATAGTTCTGAAGTAGCAACGAAAATAATTTTATAGTTGGGGGTCACCACAACACGAGGAACTGTATTAAGGGGTTGCGGCATTAGGAACTTTGAGAACCCCTGGAATAGAGTTTTCTCTGGACCTTACAGGCACTATCCAAGGTGCTGAAGTCTAACCCTCAAATAGATCAGGTATGGGCAAACTGGTCCTTCAGGTGTTTTGGACTTTAACTCCCACAATAAAGGGGTCGCGGCATTAGGAACTTTGAAACCACTGGACCTTGCGAGCACTATCCAAGGTGCTGAAACCTCTGGACCTTACAGGCACTATCCAAGGTGCTGAAGTCTAACCCTCAAATAGATAGATACATAGATCAGGTATGAGCAAACTCTGGCTCTCCAGGTGTTTTTGGACTTTAACTCCCACAATAAAAGGATTGCAGCATTAGGAAGGTTGAGAAACACTGATCTAAACATTAGGAAGAACTTTCAGACTGTTAGAGGTGTTTGGCAGTGCGATATGCTGCCTGAGAGTGTGGGGGAGTCACCGTTTCTGGAAGTTTTTAAGCCAAGTCTGGGTGGCCCTCTGTTAGTACTCAGATTGTGTCTTCCTACACCACGAAATGGGGTTGGACTGGATGGCCCAGGGGGTCTCTTCCAACTTTGTGATTCTGTGTACTGGAAGCTGACCACAGAATCTCACTGGAGAACATTTTAAATCTAATCTGTAGAAGTCAAATGTGGAGGGATGAGGGCACATGGTTGTCCACACTCTGGTTGCATCCCATATAGACTACTGCAACACTCTCTACGTGGGGTTGCCTCTGAAGACTGCCTGGAAGCTGCAACTAGTCCAACATTACTGACAGGAGCGGAATACAGGGAGCGCACAAGTCCTCTGTTGCGTCAGCTCCACTGGCTGCCAATTAGCTTCTGAGCACAATTCTGGTGTTAACCTACAAAACTCTAAACCAGTGGTTCTCAACCTGGGGTCCCAGATGTTTTTGGCCTTCAACTCCCAGAAATCCTAACAGCTGGTAAACTGGCTGGGGTTTCCGGGAGTTGGAGGCCAAAAACATCTGGGGACCCCAGGTTGAGAACCACTGCCCTAAACGGTTCTGGCCCAGTTTACCTGATTCTTCCCTATGAACCATCAAGGTTGTTAAGATCTTCTGGAGAGGCGCTGCTCTTGGTCCCACCGCATTCGCAATCGTGTCTGGTGGGTCCGAGAGACAGGGCCTTCTCAGTGGTGGCCCCTCGGCTGTGGAACTCTCTCCCGATGGAGATCAGATCTGCCCCTTCCCTCCTGACCTTCAGAAACCAAGTGAAATCCTGGCTCTGGGACAGAACATTCCCAGAATAATTGGTTGAGTCCAGCAATAACCTAATAACTACTGACCACATTGGCGAATTCTCGTATCTTGGCGATTTGGCTTATATGTATTTATTCTGTTTGTATTTTAACTTATTATGATTTTATGATGTTTTTAGCTGTATTTGTGCATTGAATTTTTGCTGTTTGCTGAGTCCCTCTATGGAGGTAGAGAAGATTGGGATATAAAAGTTTTCAATAAATAAATAAATACTAATCTGCTGCTGTTCTTGGACCTCCTTCTCTCTGCAGACCAACAAGGCATCGGCGAAAGGGGACTACCCCAGAGCGTGGACGGCTTCCCGCCAGACCTTTGCACTGGCCGTCCTCTCCATCATCTTCGGCATCTGCACCTACATCGGCGCCGTGGTGGCTCTCATTGCCTACCTGTCCAACAAAGCACCCACTTAGGCCACCCTGCTCCGCCAGAGACATTCACCCCATCCTTTCTCCATCTGTGTTGGAAACTCGAGGCAGCAACTGGACATAATACTCGTTGGCACATGTTTCCCGATGTGGTTTTCATCAAAACAGAACCCCTTCGTCTCGGACTCAGCAAGAAACCCCTTGAACCAACATGGGTTCAGTTGTGAACTGAGTTGCAACAGGCAGAAAACTTGGGACAGGGAACAGAGGGGAAAGGGAGGGAAAGGAAGATACCACCAGATTTGCATTGGATCCACACTTTTTGGGATTTTGTTTCCTTTCTGTGTAATGGAGGTCGAATGAGACGGATCCATTGCTGGGCATCCAATTGGATTCTTGGGGCTTTGAGCATTTCCAATAGCCGTTTCCTGCGTAAGAAGTGAGGGGGGGATGTTGCCTCTGGACAAAATGGGTCCAGCCCCTAACCCTCCCTCAAGTTGCTGTGTCTCTTTGTCTCACCTCCTTTTATACAGAACTCTATTGTGGTTAAGAGATCCAAGGTTCATGCACACACTCCTGCCCTGAATAAAACTGCCCTTGCACTCGATCTCCTGTATCCGTTGTTTGCAAATGGTTCCCTCCAATATGGTAGCAAAGCTAACCATCCCATGGCAGCATCTGGACTGCAGCCCTTCTGCATAATGCAACCCTTGTCATGTCAGCATTTCTCAATCTGGGGGTCAGGACCCCTGGGGGGGGGTCATAAGGGGGTTACAGATGGGTCACCAAAGATAATGAAAAAACATATATTTCTGATGGTCTTAGGAACCCCTTTGGCAGAGAAGGCTGAAGATCTATCCGCCTGTCCTTCTCTTCCTTTTTGGAAACAGACGGCAAATTCTCCCACCAAAAACCCTCCTCCACTGTGATTGGCCAGCCTCCCAGCTTGGTGAAAGGTTGTTTCTGAGTTTCCCAAGAAGGGAGGGGAAAGCAGGTGTACTGGGCATATGGCAGTGTGGTGTGCATGTGCGGGCGAGGGAGAGTGTGTGAGGCTGGAGGCTCACGCGAGCGAGTGCATTCAAGGCATGGGGGTTCTGTGTGGGAAGTTTGGCCCAATTCTATCATTGGTGGGGTTCAGAATGCTCTTTGATTGTAGGTGAACTATAAATCCCAGCAACTACACCTCCCAAATGTTGAGGTCTATTTTCCCCAAACTCCACCAGTGTTCACATTTGGGCATATTGACGATTCGTGCCAAGTTTTGACCAGATCAACCATTGTTTTGAGTCCACAGTGCTCTCTGGATGTAGGTGAACTACAACTCCAAAACTTAAGGTCAATGCCCACCAAACTCTTCCAATATTTTCTGTTGGTCATGGGAGTTTTGTGTACCAATATTGGTTCAATTCCGTCATTGGCAAGGTTCATAGGAGAACTATAAACCCCAGCAACTACAACTCCCAAATGACAAAATCAGTCCCCACAACCCCACCAGCATTCAAATTTGGGCATATCGGGTATTTGTGCCAAATTTGGTCCAGTGAATGAAAATACATTCTGCATAACAGATATTTACATTATGATTCATAACAGTAGCAAAATTACTGTTATAAAGTAGCAACAAAAATAACTTTATGGTTCAGCGTCACCACAACATGAGGAACTGTATTAAGGGGTCGCGGCATTCAGAAAGTTGAGAAACACCGATGCAGTAACTTGAACTCTGGTTGACTCTGGAGACCAGGGTTTGATTCACTGCAAATGCATAGAAACTCACTCGGTAAATGGATTGTTGTAGGTTTTTCGGGCTATATGGCCATGTTCTAGAAGCATTCTCTCCTGACGTTTCACCTTTATCTATAGCAAGCATCCTCAGAGGTTGTGAGGACTTCACAACCTCTGAAGATGCTTGCCATAGCTGCAGGCAAAACATCAGGAGAGAATGCTTCTAGAACATGGCCATATAGCCCGAAAAACCTACAACAACCCAGTGATTCCAGCTATGAAAGCCTCCGACAATACATCACTCAGTAAACTTCAGTAAGTCACATACTCTCAGCCTCAGCAAACACCATGCTATGACCTTTGGGTCATTATAAATTGAAAATGACTCAAAGGCACACAACAACAAAGGCAAAAGCTGTGGATGAGAATCCTAAACTTCCATCCGCAAACTGCAAATTCCACGTTTGCATCAGATGTTTCCAAAGCAGAATCACTGTGTTATACCTGTAAAGGGTCCAAGGTTTGAACTGCATTGTGCAGGTTACAAAGAACGGAGAAAACACAATGCTTATAGAAGAAATTACATTGGGGAGAAGGATAAGATGAACTTTCAGTTTGGTAAATAATCCTTTTCATACCTACACAATTCACACCAACAGGATCACTTTTCTGGAGACCTACACACTACATTGCACAAAAGGGGCCCTGTCATTCCTGAAAGTAAACAGGTCTTGGTAGTAGGCGACTCCCTCCTTAGAGGAACGGAAGCTGTCATTTCCAGACCAGATGGGATGGCTCGAGAAATATGCTGCCTACCGGGGGCAAAAATACACCATATCACTCAGAGACTCACCAGGCTCCTCAAGCCCTATCACCGTCCTCCCCTCATGTTGATTCATGTAGGAACCAATGATACTGCAAGGCATACGTTTCAAAAGATCACAAATGATTTTCGAGCTCTAGGAGCAATGCTAAAAGAATGTAATGTACAGGTGGTCTTTTCATCCCTCCTCCCTGTTGTAAGACACGGACCCACAAGAGCCAGAAAAATAGTACAGGTCAATGACTGGCTTAGAAAATGGTGTCAGGAGGAACGCTTTGGCTTCCTCGACCATGGCCTGCTATTCCAGGAGGATGGCCTACTGGCAAGGGATGGGGTGCATCTCACACAAGTAGGAAAACACTTTTTTGCTCACAGACTCGCAAACCTCATTAGACGCACTTTAAACTAGGTCCACCGGGGGAGGGGAACAACAGCCTTGCGAACACTACTTTACCCATAATGTCTGGGAATCGCCAGAAGGCTAAACGGAGGGCTGCACAAACACAACAAGGACCACGTACCAAAAACACAATAATACCAATTAAACAGCTCAAGGGAAGATCCCAGGGGCTCACATGTCTTTACACTAATGCACAGAGCATGGGAAATAAACAAGACGAACTCCAACTTCTAGCACAACACCACAAATATGATATCATAGCCATCACTGAAACCTGGTGGGATGACTCCTATCGCTGGAATGTAGATATCGAGGGGTATAACCTCTTTCACAGAAACCGAACAAAGGGGAGAGGAGGCGGAGTAGCCTTATATGTCAAAAACTCTTATGCTGCACAAGAAATTCAAGACAGCAATCTGGGAAACCAGCTTGAAATCATCTGGATAAGAATCAAGGGAACTGGGACTCAAAAAGATGTCGTTGTAGGCGTCTACTACAGACCCCCAAGCCAGGAGGAAGATCGTGATGAAGTCTTCTGCCAACAGTTGACCAAACAGGCACAGAAAAGAGATGTAGTAGTCATGGGCGATTTCAACTATCCCGATATTTGCTGGAAAACAAACTCGGCCAAGAGTACAAGGTCCAACAAATTCCTCGCTTGCCTTGCAGACAATTTCATGGTCCAGAAGGTAGAAGAGGCAACAAGGGGATTGGCTACTCTTGATCTCATCCTAACAAATGCGGAGGACCTGATCGATGCGGTCGAAGTGGTAGGATCCTTAGGGGCAAGTGACCATGTGCTCCTGCAATTTGAGGTACAAAGGAAGGCCGAAACTAAGACAAGTCAAACCCGCATTTTGGACTTTAGGAGAGCTGATTTCCAAAAAATGAAGGAAACGCTGAGCAGCATTCCGTGGACACAGATACTAAAAGACAAGGGAGCTACGGATAGATGGGAATTTCTCAAGAGTGAAATACTCAAGGCGCAATTGCAAACCGTGCCAACAAAGAGAAAAAATAGGACAAGTGCAAAGAAGCCAGAATGGATGTCCAAAGAACTTCTAACTGTGCTGAGACACAAAAGAGACATGCACAAGAAGTGGAAAAAGGGAGAAATCACCAAAGAAGAATTCAAACAAATAGCCAACACCTGTAGGGAAAAGGTCCGCAAGGCTAAAGCAAAAAACGAGCTCAGACTTGCCAGGGACATTAAAAACAATAAAAAGGGCTTCTATTCTTATGTCAGTAGAAAAAGGAAAAACAAGGAGGCGATAGGACCTCTTCGAGGAGAAGATGGGGCAATGCTGACAGGGGATAGGGAAAAGGCAGAACTACTTAATGCCTTCTTTGCCTCGGTCTTCTCACAAAAAGAGAGTCTTCAACCTCAGCAAGATGGAGTGGATGAGGGATTGGAGGACATCCAACCCCAAATTGGGAAAGAAGTCGTCCAGGAATACCTGGCCGCTCTTAATGAGTTCAAGTCCCCAGGGCCAGATCAACTACACCCCAGAGTATTGAAGGAACTAGCGGAAGTCATTTCGGAACCATTGGCAACCATCTTTGAGAGTTCTTGGAGAACGGGAGAAGTTCCAGCAGATTGGAGAAGGGCCAATGTGGTCCCAATCTTCAAGAAGGGAAAAAAGGACGACCCAAACAACTACCGTCCGGTCAGCCTCACGTCGATACCGGGCAAGATTCTGGAAAAGATTGTTAAGGAAGTGGTCTGCAAACACTTAGAAACAAATGCAGTCATCGCTAATAGTCAACATGGATTTATCAAAAACAAGTCATGCCAGACTAATCTGATCTCTTTCTTCGATAGAGCTACAAGCTGGGTAGATGCGGGGAATGCCGTGGATGTAGCGTACCTGGATTTCAGTAAGGCCTTCGACAAGGTCCCCCATGACCTTCTGGCAAGGAAACTAGTCCAATGTGGGCTAGGCAAAACTACGGTGAGGTGGATCTGTAATTGGTTAAGTGGACGAACACAGAGAGTGCTCACTAATGCTTCCTCTTCATCTTGGAAAGAAGTGACAAGTGGAGTGCCGCAGGGTTCCGTCCTGGGCCCGGTCCTGTTCAACATCTTTATTAATGACTTAGATGAAGGGCTAGAAGGCATGATCATCAAGTTTGCAGACGACACCAAATTGGGAGGGATAGCCAATAGTCCAGAGGACAGGAGCAGAATTCAAAACGATCTTGACAGATTAGAGAGATGGGCCAAAACTAACAAAATGAAGTTCAACAGTGACAAATGCAAGATACTCCACTTTGGCAGAAAAAATGAAATGCAAAGCTACAGAATGGGGGACGCCTGGCTCGAGAGCAGTACGTGTGAAAAAGATCTTGGAGTCCTCGTGGACAACAAGTTAAACATGAGCCAACAATGTGATGTGGCAGCAAAAAAAGCCAATGGGATTTTGGCCTGCATCAATAGAAGCATAGTGTCTAGATCTAAGGAAGTAATGCTGCCCCTCTATTCTGCTTTGGTTAGACCACATCTGGAATATTGTGTCCAATTCTGGGCACCACAATTCAAGAGAGATGTTGACAAGCTGGAAAGTGTCCAGAGGAGGGCGACTAAAATGATCAAGGGTCTGGAGAACAAGCCCTATGAGGAGCGGCTTAGGGAACTGGGCATGTTTAGCCTGAAGAAGAGAAGGCTGAGAGGAGATATGATAGCCATGTATAAATATGTGAGAGGAAGCCACAGGGAGGAGGGAGCAAGCTTGTTTTCTGCCTCCTTGGAGACTAGGACGCGGAACAATGGCTTCAAACTACAAGAGAGGAGATTCCATCTGAACATTAGGAAGAACTTCCTGACTGTGAGAGCCGTTCAGCAGTGGAACTCTCTGCCCCGGAGTGTGGTGGAGGCTCCTTCTTTGGAAGCTTTTAAGCAGAGGCTGGATGGCCATTTGTCAGGGGTGATTTGAATGCAATATTCCTGCTTCTTGGCAGGGGGTTGGACTGGATGGCCCATGAGGTCTCTTCCAACTCTATGATTCTATGATTCTATGATTCTATGATTCATAGTAAATGCAGGAAAAGTTGGATATCCTTAAAGAGATAAACTGGACCGTTGAATGGAGCTTCCTTCCTTCTGTTCCCATCCTGTTTGGCCCCGTCCTTGTTCTTCTCCTGCTCTCCTCTAAAGCTTCCATGAATTATTGAGCATCCTGGCGCTTTATCACATATTTATGTGCAGGGACCCAGCCTGCTTCTTTCTAAAGCATTAACCATCATCTCAAGCGCAACTCAGGTGGAAGAAGAGGAAGGATCAAAAGGCCCTGATACTGGTCTGCATGCATCACGAACTGCTAGAACCAGACTCCTCTTCGGGAAAAGGTGAGAAGGGCAAAATCTATATGAATAAAAATGTAATGTTCGTTTGTGGGATTAACATAACTCAAAAACCGCTGGATGAATTGACACAAAATTTGAACACTACAACCCTAACAGACCAACAATTGACCATCAAAAAACCCCAAAACAGCGGAAAGGACTAGAAAACCCAAAAAGCTAAATGATGATACAGAAAAAAGAGAAGGAAGAGGGAGGGAAGGAGAGAAAGAAAGAAAGAAAGAAAGAGAGAGAGAGAGGGAGAGAAGGAAGCATGGAAGCAAAGAACAAAGGAAGGAAGGAAAGAGGTAGAAAAGGAAGAAAGGAGAGAAAGAGAGAAGGAAAAAGAAAAGAGGGAAGGAAGGAAAGAGAGAAGGGAGAAAGGAGAGAAAGTGGAAGGAAAAGTAAAAGAGGGAAGGAAAGAAAGAGGTAGAGAAGGAAGGAGAGAAGGAAAGAAAACAAGGGAAGGAAGGAAAGAGGGAGTGAAGGAAGGAGTGAAAGAAGGAAAGAAAGCGGGAGGGAAAGAAAGAGAGAAGGAAGGAAAGAGGTAGAGAAGGAAGAAAGGAGAGAAAGAGGAAGGAAAAGAAAAAGGGGGAAGGAAAGAGGTAAAGAAGGAATAAAGTAGAGAAAGAGAGAAAGAAAAGAAAGAAAGAAAAAGAGGGAAGGAAGAAAAGAGAGAAGGAAGAAAGGAGAGAAAGAGGAAGGAAAAGAAAAGGGGGGGAAGGAAGGAAAGAGGTAAAGAAGGAATAAAATAGAGAAAGAGAGAAAGAAAAGAAAGAAAGAAAAAGAGGGAAGGAAGAAAAGAGAGAAGGAAGAAAGGAGAGAAAGAGGAAGGAAAAGAAAAAGGGGGGAAGGAAGGAAAGAGGTAAAGAAGGAATAAAGTAGAGAAAGAGAGAAAGAAAAGAAAGAAAGAAAAAGAGGGAAGGAAGAAAGGAGAGAAAGAGGAAGGAAAAGAAAAAGGGGGAAGGAAGGAAAGAGGTAGAGAAGGAAGAAAGGAGAGAAAGAGAGAAGGAAAAGAAAATGAGGGGAGGAAGGAAAGAGAGAAGAAAAAAGAGAGAAAGTGGAAGGAAAAGAAAAAGAGGGAAGGAAGGAAAAAGAGAGAAGGAGAGAAGGAAAGAAAACAAGGGAAGGAAGGAAAGAAGGAGCGAAGGAAGGAAGGAAGGAAAGAAAGCGGGAGAGAAGGAAAGAAAGATGGAAGGAAGGAAAGAAAGGTAAGATAAAGGGTGGAAAAGAAAAGGGAAGGAAAGAAAGAAAGAGGTAGAGAAGGAAGGAAGGAGAGAAGGAAAGAAAACAAAGAAAGGAAGGAAAGAAAGAGGGAGTGAAGGAAAGAGGGAAAGAAGGTGAGAAAAAGTGTGGAGGAGGCTTCTTATTTGGAGGCTTTTAAACAGAGGCTGGATAGCCATCTGTCGGGGGCGCTTTGAATGCAATCTTCTTGCTTCTTGGCAGAATGGGGTTGAACTGGATGGCCCACAAGGTCTCTTCCAACTCTGTGATTCTATGAATACAGCAGAAGACCTACAGGAAGCCAATTCCCTCTTAACGTTATCTTAGAGTGCATCTATACGGTTGAATGAATGCAGTTTGACCTCACTTTGACTGCAATTGCTCTGTGCTAAATTGCCATTTTAAAAGGTCTTTAACCTTCTGTGCCAAAGTGTGTGGATGCCTCACCAATGTCTACCTCCTAGTATTGGGAAATCATTGTGCCATGGCAGAACTCCATTTGTTCTACAGTGTAGATCAGGCATGGTCAAACTTGGGCCCTCCAGGTGTTTTGGACTTCAACTCCCACAATTCCTAACAGCCTACCGGCTGTTAGGAATTGTGGGAGTTGAAGTCCAAAACACCTGGAGGGCCCAAGTTTACCCATGCCTGGTGTAAATGCACCCTACATTTTGCAGCAACAAATCCTCTATATTAACTAAAATAGTGGCTAGAAATGTGACTGCTTTTGTTAGTAAAGCTTGGATGGCACCAAGAATATCAGGAGATATTCCAGATGAAAATTCAAATTACTAATGATTTGCTACTATGGGAGTGTTGGATCATCCGAGTATAAAAACTAATCACCATGAGTTATTTAAGGTAACAATAAGAGCAGCCCATGTAGTGATCGCTAGAGGATGGAAAGACAAATCGAAATGGACGTTAAGTAATTGGAATGATTATATGTATGACCAAGTGCTGTTAGATATTACGGGAATTATGACTAAGCAAGCACCAAGAATGGACAAAGATAAGATCATTACAAATAGATGGAAGTCTACTTCAGCTGGGTGAAAAATGGAGGAGCCAACAATCACATCAAAGGAAAAATACAAAGACTCTACCAGTGGCTGGATCTGCAAGATTAGTAGAAATATACTGTGGTTGAAGAGGGAGAGGGAGGGAAGGAGGGGATAATGTAATCTACACCAGTGTAAATTAGCATAATATTTAATATTTGTTGAATTACTCAGGATTTATATGTGTAACACTTGGAATTTGGCTTACTGATTTGTGTTTATAACATAATAAAATATATATATTTTTAAAAAGGAATGAGACAGATTTGGATGGCACCAAGAAGACTGCTTCCTGGTGGCGCAGCGGGTTAAACTGCTGAGCTGCTGAACTTGTAGACTGAAAGGTTAGCAGTTCGAATCCAAAGGAGTGAGGTGAGCCACCACTGTTAGCCCCAGCTTCTGCCAACCAGCAGTTCAAAAACATGCAAATGTGAGTAGATCAATAGGTACCGCTTCTGCGGGAAGTTAATTAATTTATTTATTATTTATTTACTTTACTTGTATACCGCAGTTTCTCAGCCTAACAGGCGACTCAAAGCGGTTTGCAACAAGGAAGTTAACAGCGCTCCTTACAGTCATGCTGGCCACATGACCTTGGAGGTGTCTATGAACAGCTGGATCGACACTGCCATATCATGCTGTTTAATTGCTTTGAACTACATTATATGGTGGATCTTCCTGTGGCACAGCAAGTTAAACCACTGAGCTGCTGAACTATCACACCTACCATTCTCAACCATGACTTCCAGGAATGATGGGAATGATATACAGATTTGGATGGCATCAAGAAGACTGCTTCCTGGTGGTGCAGTGGGTTAAACTGCCTGAGCTGCTGAACTTGTTGACCGAAAGGTTAGCGGTTTGAATCCAGGGAGCTGTTAGCCCCAGCTTCTGCCAACCTAGCAGTTTGAAAACATGCAAATGTGAGTAGATCAATAGGTACCGCTTTTGCGAGAAGGTAACGGCGCTCCATGCAATCATGCTGGCCACATGATCTAGGAGGTGTCTATGAACGGGTGGATCTACACTGCCATATCAGCTTTCCGCAGGGCATGTACAACATATCTGTTTTGACGGGCCTTTGATCTCTGATATTGCTGTTTTTAAATTGTTTTAAATTGTTTTTAAATTGTGTTCGATTTTAGCCTGTTCTTGTAAGCCACTCCGAGCCGCAGGGGAGTGGCGGCATATAAGTTCAAATAATAAATAAATAAAATAAAGATATCATGCTGTTTAATTGCTTTGAACTATATTATATGGTGGATCCCCCGGTGACACAGTTAAACCACTGAGCTGCTGAACTTGCTGACGGAAAGGTTGGTGGTTCCAAACCGGGGAGCAGGGTGACCTCCTGCTGTTAGCCCCAGCTTAGGATTTCAAAAACATGCAAGTGTGAGTAGATTAATAGGTAACGCTTCTGCGGGAAGGTAACAGCACTCCATGCAGTCAGGCTGGCCACATGACCTTGGAGGTGTCTATGGACAACGCCGGCTCTTCGGCTTAGAAATGGAGATGAGCACCAACCCTCAGATTCGGACATGACTGGACTTAATGTCAGGGGAAATCTTTACCTTTACTTAGAAGACTGCTTTTTGAATCTCTAGAGCAGGGGTCCACAACTTTTCAAACAGAGGAGCAGGTCACAGTCCCTCAAACTGTTGTAGGGCTGGATTATCATTTGAAAAAAAACATAAATGAATTCCTATGCACACTGTACATATCTTATTTGTAGTGCAAAAATCACTTAAAACAATACAATAATTAAAATGAAGAACAATTTTAACAAATATAAACGTATTAGTATTTCAATGGGAAGCGTGGGCCTGCTTTTGGCTGATGAGATAGCGTTGTTGTTGTTGTGTGCTTTCAAGTCATTTCAAACTTAGGTTGACCCTGAGCGAGGGCCGGGTAAATGACCTTGGAAGGCTGTATCCAGCCCCCGGGCCTTAGTTTGAGGACCCCTACTCTAGAGGGTTTTTTTTTTTTGTCGTGTCAGGAGCAACTTGAAAAACTGCAAGTCGCTTCTGCTGTGAGATAATTGGCTCTCTGCAAGGACGTTGCCCAGGGGACGCCTGGATGATTTGATGTTTTTATCATCCTTGTGGGAGGCTTCTCTCATGTCCCCGCATGAGGAGCTGGAGCTGATAGAGGGAGCTCATCCGCCTCTCCCCGGATTTGAACCTGCGATCTGTCAGTCTTCTAGAGGGTGAGTTTTTGACATTTGGGTGTTTGGGTTCAGACTTCAACAAAGCCTGACTTGAGCCTGCAAATCACTCACAATATTGAGTTTTTGGAAAAGACCACAAACCCTGCTCTGCTGCAGCGTTGGCATCTTGTGTAGGAACGGAGGCTGCTCGGTTGGCACATCTAATAGTCTCTGACTCAAAGCATGAGACAGATTGTTTAAAAAGGCAATGAGTGGAATTAATCACTCCAAACTCCCCTTCCAAAAAGGCAGCAGGAGTCAAACAAGCGGCAAGACGGCCCTTGGCAGGATTTGGGGTTGGCAAGCCGACGTCCGAACGGGAAGAAGGGCAGAAGTGGCTCTGAGGAGCCTTCGGCACCCTGGAAAGGCCCGAGGTGAACCCGGCTGCCATTGCATTTCCTTCCCAATGAATACATGCAGAGTGTGGCTATATCCCAGTCTGACAGCAGAATCGGAGAGCGCCTTTGGGTGCAAAGAAGCGGGAGAGAGAAAACAAACTTACGTGAAGCCTGGCTAATTGCAAAGAGAGGAGAAAGGAGGGATCTTTCCGTTTGGAGCAAAAAAGCAGAACACTTTTTTTTTGCAACAGGATTCCATTTGTGTCCTCTCTGTCTGTCTCTCTTTCCCCAAATCGTAATATTATTTTTTCTCTCCTAGAGGGGTGCAATGGGTATATAAAATTATCTAATGCAACCTGATTGAATATTCATTGCAAGCGACTGGAAGCTGAGAGAGAGCGCAGTGGTTGGGAACAGAGCCTCTTTGCTGCGAAAGGGGAAATCAGGTCACGCTGTCTTTTAAGGGCAAAGAAGAAGGAGAGGGCAAGAAGGGGAAAGAAGAGAGGAGATTGGAGTGTTTCATGGCAGTGGTTTGGCCTTTCTGAAAGTGATTGGGATTTTTTTCAGAGGTTTCAATGAGAAAATGTCAGAGATCTCAGAAAGCATGGATGGGGAAAATTTAAATAAAGGAGACAAGAAAAGAGCACAATTAGGGTCATTAATCAATGACATCTGCTAATCTCATAGTGAAGGTTACAGAAGCAAGTGAAGTGGTTCGAGAAGGAGACTTGGAGGATTGAATGGCAGAATTTGCCAGGGGTTTAACCCGGTGGTCCCCAACCTGTGGTCCATAGACCACCAGTGCTACGCAAGAACGGAAATGTGGTCCGCGGCCTCACCATTACCACACCATTGCCTCGAAACCATGTGGCAACAAGACCGACTGGTCTCGCAAAACCCTCTTATAGTGTCAAGGCAACGAGGATGTCGGGAGGGGAGAGGCTGACTACCCACGAAATATTACTACAACCACATCAGCTCTAGATCTGGTTTTCTGTGGGCGAGCAGATGGTGACTAGTGGATGGCATATGTTCTGTATCAGAAAGTAAAGCTGATGTGGCCTATCCAATGCAATTTTCCGAATCGGCACCCCAAATAACCAAACTGAATCTATAGTAGACCAAAAATTGATTCGTAACGCTTTTGGTACTAATGTTGGAGAGTGGTCCCTGGTCAAAGTGGTCCCTCTCAACAAAAAAAAAGTTGGGAACCACTGGTATAACCTACGTGTAGCATCCTGTTGCAACTTAATTGCTTTTTGAGTGTATCCAACTTATTTCCAATTTATGGAAACTCTAAGTCAGCGTTTCTCAACCTGGAGGTTGGGACCCCTGGGAGGGTTGCAAGGGGGGTGTCAGCGGGGTTGCCAAAGACCATCAGAAAACACAGTATTTTCTGTTGGTCATGGGGGTTCTGTGTGGAAAGTTTGGCCCAATCTATCGTTGGTGGAGTTCAGAATCCTCTTTGATTGCCGGTGAACTATAACTACAACTACAACTCCCAAATGTCAAGGTCTGTTTACCCCGGACTCCACCAGCGTTCAGAACTGGACATTTTGAATATCCGTGCCAAATTTAGTTCTGATTCATGATTGTTTGAGTCCACAGTGCTCTATGGATGTAGGTGAACTACAACCCCAAAACTCAAGGTCAGTGCCTACCAAACCCTTCCAGTATTTTCTGTTGGTCATGGGAGTTCTGTGTGCCAAGTTTGGGTCAGTTCCATCATTGGTGGAGTTCTAACAGAAAATACTAGAAAGGTTTGGTGGGCATTGACCTTGTGTTTTGGAGTTGTAGTTCAACTACATCCAGAGAGCACTGTGGACTCAAGCAATGATAGATCTGGACCAAACTTGGAATGGATACTCAATATGCTAAAATGGGAATACTGGTGGAGCATGGGGAAAATAGAGCTTGACATTTGGGAGTTGTAGTTGCTGGGGTTTATAGTTCACCTACAATTAAAGAGCTTTCTGAACTCAAGCAACAAAGGAATTGAGCCAAACTTGGCAAATAGCACTCCCATGACCAACAGAAAATACTGGAAAGGTTCGGTGGGCATTGACCTTGAGTTTTGGAGTTGTAGTTCACCTATATCCAGAGAGAACTGTGAACTCAAACAATGATAGATCTCGACCAAACTTTGCATGGATACTCAATATGCTCAAAAGGGAAAACTGGTGGAGTATGGGGAAAATAGACCTTGACATTTGGGAGTTGTATTTGCTGGGATTTATAGTTCACCTACAATCAACCGACTGAGGGTAAAAGGAAAGGGCCTGAGGATGTTTGGAATTGTGGGAGTTGAAGTCTAAAACACATGGAGGGCCCATGCCTGTACTAACTCTTTCCCCAAGGGAGCAAATACTGAGTTTTTGAAACTGAGTCCACATGTGATCTCAACCAATGATCTAGTTCCAGGTAAGTGAGATGCGGCACGGCTCTCCTAACAATCTGAGGCTGTCATCTCACAGTTTCACTGCAATGATTAAAAGATTTAAGCGTTGCAGGAAGTGGCAGAGAAGGGAATGGAAACGGGCTGCGTTTACCCTCACGGGAATCCTGCTGTATTACATGTCCAGGGACTTTTTTTGATGAAAGGCTTTCTCTCTTCTTCCACAACATCACAGCGCTCTCTTCCTTTTTGCAGCTTTAAAGGGAAGCATCTAATTGGGCCCAGCTTTGAAAACATGTTGGTTGGGAATCAGCACCTGCTTCCCTTCTTGCCAAGGCATTACTGCATCCTGAGACAGGAGACCTGAACCGAGGGGCACTTGCCAAACTGAGAGTGGATTGCGCTTTGGCAAAGGCTGAGAAGTTCACCACCATGGGTGCCAAACAGCGAAATGAAAAACAAGCAGGAAAGTTGTGCAGAATATTAATGAGCCAAGGAAAGGGGCGGCAATGGTGCAGAGCCCTAAATCTCCATCCGGCTCCAAGCCCTGCGTCAAAACGGGAAAATGTACATGATGGCTTTCTGGAGTTGGGGGAAAACTTGCTCAGGTTGCCTGTATAGTTGGAGTGTCAAACTTTGGTTGCCGTTCATTTTTCGGTCCCAATTCAAGGTGCAGGTTCTCACCTACAAAGCCCTGAATGGTTTGGGACCCGCCTACCTTCGTGACCGCATTTCTGTCTACGAACCCACACGATCTCTTCGATAATCTGGAGAGGCGCTGCTCACGCTCCCACCTCCTTTGCAGGTGCGATTGGTGGGGACGAGGGAGAGGGCCTTCTCGGTGGTGGCCCCGCGACTCTGGAACTCACTTCCCAAGGACATCAGGCATGCCCCAACTCTGGCAGTCTTTAGGAGGAGCCTGAAAATGTGGCTGTTCCAGTGTGCCTTCCCAGGATAAGGAAAATTCTCAGCAATATGCCCTCAGAATGCACTTTACTACTGGTTTAGGATTGGCTGCGTTCCCTCATCTCTCTTTGAAAACCCTTTACCAGTTATATCCTACTTTATTTATGCCCAGAGTTTATTTTTTAATTTTTAAACTGTATTGTCGAAGGCTTTCATGGCCAGAATCACTGGGTTGTTGTAGGTTTTTTCGGGCTATATGGCCATGGTCTAGAGGCATTCTCTCCTGACATTTCGCCTGCATCCTCAGAGGTTGGAAACAAGAGTAAAGACAAAGATCCACCCAGATAAAAAAGGACTTTTTGCCATACATCAAGGGAACCATTGGCTGCACAGGGAAGCTGATAAGGAAACACAATGCTTGCCATAGATGCAGGCGAAACGTCAGGAGAGAATGCCTCTAGACCATGGCCATATAGCCCAAAAAAACCTACAACAACCCAATTTTTAAACTATTACATTTGGCCCGGCCATAGGTCTTTAAATCCTTGTGCGTTACTGTTTATTGTTTATATGTGATTTATATTAATTGTATTGTATTTATTGTTTTTGTTTATTGCTTTTGTTTATTGATGTGTTGTTGGGCTTGGCCACATGTAAGCCGTTCCCTTGGGGAAATGGTGGCAGGGATAAATAAAGATTATTATTATTATTATTATTATTATTATTATTATTATTATAGTAGCCAAGCCAGGTTTCAATGGAGGACCAAGATGGTCCACTTTAAGTTAACAGGTGCAGCCAAAGGGTGGAAGAAACCATTCTCCATTCTCAATGGCTTGCATGGCCGGAATCACTGGCTTGTTGTAGGTTTTTCGGGCTATATGGCCATGTTTTAGAAGCATTCTCTCCTGACATTTCGCATGCATCTATGGCAGAAATCCTCAGGGGCTGGAAACAAGAGTAAAGAAAAAGATCCACCCAGAGGAAAAAGGGCTTTTTGCCATACATCAAGGGAACCATTGGCTGCACAGGGAAGCTGATAAGGAAACACAACCTACAAACTATCTAGACCAGGGGTCCTCAAACTAAGACCCGAAGGACGGATACGGCCCTCCAAGGCCATTCACTCAGGGTCAACCTAAGTCTGAAACGACTTGAAAGCACACATCAACAACAATCTTATCTCATCAGCCAAAAGCAGGCCCACACTTCCCAGTCAAAGGATCCAGAGGATGGAGAACAAGCCTTATGAGGAGCGGCTTAAAAAGCTGGGCATGTTTAGCCTGCAGAAGAGAAGGCTGAGAGGAGACATGATAGCCACGTATAAATATGTGAGGGGAAACCACAGGGAGGACGGAGCAAGCTTGTTTTCTGCTGCCCTGAAGACTAGGATGCAGTGGAGCAATGACTTCAAACTACAGGAAAGGAGATTCCACCTGAACATTAGAAAGAACTTCCTGACTGTGAGAGCTGTTCAGCAGTGGAACTCTCTGCTCTGGAGTGTAATTGAGGTTCCTTCTTTGGAGGCTTTGAAGCAGAGGCTGGATGTCCATCTGTTGTGTGTGCTTTGAAGGCGATTTTCCTCCTTCTTGGCAGAATGGGATTGGACTGGATGGCCCACGAGGTCTCTTCCAACTCTGTGATTCTATGAATAGAGCAGAAGACCTACAGGAAGCCAATTCCCTCTTAATGTCATCTTAGGGTGCATCTATACAGTTGAATGAATGCAGTTTGACCTCACTTTGATTGCAATTGCTCTGTGCTAAATTGCTATTTTAAAAGGTCTTTAATCTTCTGTGCTACAGTGTGTGCATGCCTCACCAATGTGTTGTCCAGAGGAGGGCGACTCAAAGGATCACGGGTCTGGATAACAAGCCCTATGAGGAGGGGCTTAAAGAGCTGGGCATGTTTAGCCTGCAGAAGAGAAGGCTGAGAGGAGACATGATAGCCATGAATAAATATGTGAGGGGAAGTCATAGGGAGGAGGGAGCAAGCTTGTTTTCTGCTGCCCTGGAGACTAGGATGCAATGAAACAGTGGCTTCAAACTACAAGAAAGGAGAATTCACAATGGAAAAAGAAAATTATTATTATTATTAAACTTTATTTGTACCCCGGCTGAAGGAAGACTGCCTTTTCTAGATGTCCTAGTCATCCGTAAACAATCCCAATCAACAATTGGGTCACACCATGAACTTTAGGAAGAACTTCCTGACTGTAAGAGCTGTTCAGCAGTGGAACTCTCTGCTCTGGAGTGTAATTGAGGCTCCTTCTTTGGAGGCTTTGAAGCAGAGGCTGGATGGCCATCTGTTGGGGGTGCTTTGAAGGCGATTTTCCTGCTTCTTGGCAGGGGACTGGATGGCCCACAAGGTCTCTTCCAACACTATGTTTCTATGAAAACTACAACTTCTGTGATTCTATAGCCTTGAGTCATGACAGCTAAATTGGTGTCAATTGGACTACTGCAATGCACTCTACGTGGGGCTACCCTTGAAGACAGTCTGGAAACTTCCTGACTATGAGGGCTGTTCAGCAGTGGAACTCTCTGCTCTGGAGTGTAATTGAGGCTCCTTCTTTGGAGGCTTTGAAGCAGAGGCTGGATGGCCATCTGTTGGATGTGCTTTCAAGGTGATTTTCCTGCTTCTTGGCAGAATGAGGTTGGACTAGATAGCCCACAAGGTCTCTTCCAACTCTATGAATCTATGAACAGGTTAGGGACCAGACCATCTGTTGGGGGTGCTTTGAAGGCGATTTTCCTGCTTCTTGGCAGGGGACTGGATGGCCCACGAGGTCTCTTCCAACACTATGTTTCTATGAAAACTACAACTTCTGTGATTCTATAGCCTTGAGTCATGACAGCTAAATTGGTGTCAATTGGACTATTGCAATGCACGCTACCCTTGAAGATGGCCTGGAAACTTCCTGACTGTGAGAGCTGTTCAGCAGTGGAACTCTCTGCTCTGGAGTGTAATTGAGACTCCTTCTTTGGAGGCTTTGAAGCAGAGGCTGGATGGCCATCTGTTGGATGTGCTTTCAAGGTGATTTTCCTGCTTCTTGGCAGAATGTGGTTGGACTGGATAGCCCACAAGATCTCTTCCATGGTTGAAAAGTGGAACCCAGTCCTTTATTAGTTTGCTAATACTAGATGGCGTTCTCTGACTAGCCTCCCCGCTACGACACTAGTCACAGGGAACAATGGAAGTTCAACAGCTTTGTGAGTAATTCTCGACAATACTAATGCCTTTCCTTTCATTCTGTTGAGTCCTTTTCTCTTCTTTTATTACGGCAGCTGAAAAACACTTTTGTGCTTCAAAAGAGAGGAGGGGAATAAAAGAGAAGGAAATCAGTATTCTTTAGATTACTTCAAAATCATTATTTCAGTCGAAAAGCGATCACAAAGGAATACCTGAACTTTCAGCGAGGCCAGAGATGAGATAGTTCCTGCGAGAATCTGTTCAGCAATAATAATAATAATAATGACTTTTTTCTGGAATAAAAAAAGGAGTACAATGTCCACCAAAATATAATAGGATAGGAAAAAATGCATATGTTCAGAGAAAGACAATGAGTAATGTGGGGTCGTAGAGTGCTTGACCCTAAAGATGTGAGGGGTAGGTTAAATGTCCAGCTTTTCCAGCTTTCCGCAGCACTATCTTCAGTCTCTGCATTCACAACAGTCCAATTGCAGCTCCTGGTCTTTTGGAGTGAAGGATAAAACCCCATCTAGGGCAACTTCTTCTTTTCTTGAGAGTTTAATGCCACTCCTTTCCACTTTGGGGCAAAGTCACCACTTGGAGTACTTCCTGCAAGCGGAATCACGGTAGAACTGGAAAATGGTATCCGCAGCTCGCTGCGAAGCGGCAACACATTGCTGGAGCTGGAGGGATAAAGGCAACAAGTTAAACATGAACAACAAGTTAAACATGAGCCAACAATGTGATGCTGCAGCTAAAAAAACATCATAGAATCATAGAATCAAAGAGTTGGCAGAGTCCTCATGGGCCATCCAATCCAACCCCCTGCCAAGAAGCAGGGATATTGCATTCAAATCACCCCTGACAGATGGCCATCCAGCCTCTGTTTAAAAGCTTCCAAAGAAGGAGCCTCCACCACACTCCGGGGCAGAGAGTTCCACTGCTGAACGGCTCTCACAGTCAGGAAGTTCTTCCTCATGTTCAGATGGAATCTCCTCTCTTGTAGTTTGAAGCCATTGTTCCGCGTCCTAGTCTCCAAGGAAGCAGAAAACAAGCTTGCTCCCTCCTCCCTGTGGCTTCCTCTCACATATTTATACATGGCTATAATATCTCCTCTCAGCCTTCTCTTCTTCAGGCTAAACATGCCCAGCTCCTTAAGCCGCTCCTCATAGGGCTTGTTCTCCAGACCCTTGATCATTTTAGTCGCCCTCCTCTGGACACATTCCAGCTTGTCAATATCTCTCTTCAATTGTGGTGCCCAGAATTGGACACAATATTCCAGGTGTGGTCTAACCAAGGCGGAATAGAGCATGGGTAGCATTACTTCCCTAGATCTAGACACTATGCTCCTATTAATGCAGGCCAACATCCCATTGGCTTTTTTTGCCGCCACATCACATTGTTGGCTCATGTTTAACTTAACCGCCATGCTATTGTTTGAGGGTTGGATTATGAGGGTTCAAATCCCTTCCCAGCCACGGACACCTACCTTGGACAAGTCACACACTCTCAGCTTCAAAGGGAGGCAAAGGCAACCCCCTTCTGAAGCAACCTTATCTAGCAAACCCCTGATAGTTTCATCACAGGTCGAAAATGACTTTTTCTTTCGTTTCAGGAGCGACTTGAGAAACTGCAAGTTGCTTCTGGTGTGTGAGAATTGGACATCTGCAAGGACATTGCCCAGAGGAAACCCAGATGTTTTACCATCCTGTGGGAGGCTTCTTTCATGTCCCTGCATGAGAAGCTGGAGCTGGCAGAGAGGAGCTCACCCCAAACCACCGACCTTTGAGTCAAAGTCCTCGCCGCACAATGGTTTAACTTAATTTACATTGATAATACATATGCCTTTAACTGATGTTATATGTCACATTATACTATGTTCCTATTACGCCGTTAGTTCATTTTTTGGTGCTGGGCATCGACCATACACACACATACACACACACTTTTGAAAAGAGTTGTTCTACTCCAGTAACTTCATTTTTGTGGCTGCCACAAACTTATGTTGAATTGGTTGAGATATTATTATTAATAATAATAATAATAATAATAATAATGAGATACTCATTGCAAACTGTGCTGCAGGATGTCCCTCTCGCAAGCATAAAGTTTGGGCAGATTAATAAACTTTTCCCATGTTTTTATGACAGAACCAATTAGGGAATTACATTTATAACTCAGGAACAAAAATCGTGTTACATAGTGTTATTTGTCATTGTTATGGGTCATTATTCTGGTGCCACGCAGAGGAAAGTTCTGGGCAGCATCCGAATCATCCCTGTTCCCATCCCTTTTGCAGTCTTTAATTCTGACAGATGAAAGGAAAACAAGTATAGATAGAAAAAGGAGAAAATATGCCAGGAAAAGGACTCAAGAGCACTGGGGAGGCAAGAGAGCGACACAAGGATAAAGCAACAAAAACAAATGTGAGAAAGACGACACCCTTTCCAAACCGTCCGCCCGTTCCCTTGGGCCAATTAATTCCCAACACTGCCTTTTCCTTGGCTTCAGTGAAGAACTGAGGGGTGAAGAGTCGCCACATTCCCTTGTTCTTTCCTCATGTCTTAATTAGTCAATTTATATGCAAGGGGAAGCTATCCAACCCCCAAACACGTCCCAGCACCCGCACAAAGTGATGGAGCTCACGGCGAGCTTGGGTCAGACGACTCACTGGGCATGGGACTCTCAGACTCTGTCAGGTCCGCTTAGGACTTCTCAGCTCAATTAGCGTGGGCAGACGGCATGGAAATGTGGCACTGGCTGGTAATTGACTTACAACCATGGTGGGCAAGGGAAGGCAGGCCCAGTTCCCTTGCTTGCCACGGCCAGCTCCAGGCAAGTGGGAATGGAGACGAAGGGCTACATACAGGCAGTCTCCGAGTTTCAAACATCCAACTTACATACATCTCATAATTAAGAATGGGGCTGAGACAACAGAAAGTGAGAGAAATTACCGGGATTGTGGTGCAGCTGGCTGAGTGTCAGCTGCATTAAGATCACTCTGACCAAAAGGTCATGTGTTCGAAGCCAGCCTGGATTGGAGTGGGTTTCCAACCAATTGTGTAGCCTGTTGTCGACCTTTGCAACCCGAAAGACAGTTGCATCTGTCAAGTAGGAAAATTAGGTACCACCTTAAAGTGTGGGGAGGCTAAATTAACTAATTTATGAGGCCATAAAGAAGACTCCAGCAAAGCATTCCAGCGGGGAAGCATGCGGGGAATGCGGAAGCACTTCATCAGCATCGCAGATGGATGATGAAAGCGACAGCTCCCCTGGTGGCCAGAAAAAGTTAAATAGCCTCTGTGTATGTCTGTATATGTTTGTATGTCAAAAATTGGCATTGAATGTTTGCCATATATGTGTACACTGTAATCCACCCTGAGTCCCCTGCGGGGTGAGAAGGGCGGAATATAAAAGCTGTAAATAAATAAATAAATAATATAAATAAATTACCCCTTGGAAGGGAAATCCACCCCTGAAAGAGTTATCATGGGGGGAAAGTGTCTCCACTTTTTTTCTGTGTCAGGAGTGACTTAAGAAATTGCAAGTTGCTTCTGGTGTGAGAGAATTGGCCGTCTGCAAGGATGTTGCCCAGGGGATGCCCAGATGTTTTGATGTTTTACCATTCTTGTGGGAGGCTTCTCTCATGTCCCCCCGAGAGGAGCTGGAGCTGACAGCGGGAGCTCATCCGCACTCGCCCCGGATTCGAACCTGCGACCTGTCGGTCTTTAGTCCTGCCGGCACAAGGGTTCAAGCCACTGCACCACCAAAGGCTCCAATGAGTGTCTCCGCTGAAGCCTTATCACCAATCCTTGTCTCCACAACAAGCCAAACTTTTCAAAATCCAGGGACAGCGAGGGAGAGGAAATCCTCTGAACAGAGGCATAGACAGCAAAACAAACACCACAGGGGTGTTAACCCTTCCCTATGCTATGCAAATCGAATATATATATATATATATATATATATATATATATATTTGGCTGGAGGTACACTTAAAAATGTATTTGTTCTGACTTATATACAAATTCAGCTTAAGAACAAACAGACAGAACCTGACCGAAAAGTTTGGAATTTGAATCTGGGTAGTGGGATGAGATCCCACTGTTAGCCCCAGTTCCTGCCAACCTAGCAGTTTGAAAACATGCAAATGTAAGTAGATCAAAAGGTACCGCTTCTCCGGGAAGCTAATGGCTGGAGATACACTTAAAAATGGCTGGAGGTACACTTAAAAATGTACCCATTCTAACTTATATACAAGTTCAGTTTAAGAACAAACCGACAGGTCCTGAACAAAAAGTTGGCAGTTTGAATCCAGGGAGTGGAATGAGCTCCTGCTGTTAGCCCCAGTTTCTGCCAACCTAGCAGTTCGAAAACATGCAAATGTGAGTAGATCACTAGGTACCGCTTCTCCGGGAAGGTAATGGTTGGAGATACACTTAAAAATGTACCCATTCCAACTTATATACAAGTTCAGCTTAAGAACAAATGGACAGAACCTGACCGAAAGGTTGGCAGTTTGAATCCGGGGAGCAGGTTGAGCTCCTGCTGTTAGCCCCAGTTTCTGCCAACCTAGCAGTTCGAAAACATGCAAATGTGAGTAGATCAATAGGTACTGCTTCTCCGGAAAGGTAATGGCTGGAGATCCATTTAAAAATGGAGTGCATTGAACTAAGAGAGGTTTATTTACATTCAGTCAGTTTCTCCAAAATCAGAGTGGCCAAAATATAGTCCTTTATACTTAGACTTCCAACATCAGAAACTATTTGGCTGGGGATGCTGGGATCAGCGCTGCCTCCGGAAAATCCTGCAAATCTCTTGGGAAGACAGGCAGACAAACGTCAGCGTGCTGGAAGAAGCAAAGACCACCAGTGTTGAAGCGATGGTCCTCCACCATCAACTCTGCCACGTTGTCCGGATGACCGACCACCATCTCCCAAAGCAGTTGCTCTACTCCAAACTCAATAACGGAAAAAAGAATGTCGCTGGGCAGGAAAAGAGATTTAAAGATGGGCTCAAAGCCAACCTTAAAAACTCTGGCATAGACACTGAGAACCGGGAAGCCCTGGCCCATGAGCGCTCCAGCTAGAGGTCAGCTGTGGCCAGCAGTGCTGCAGAATTTGAGGAGGCACGAATGGAGGGCAAAAGAGAGAAACGTGCCAAGAGGAAGGCATGCCAAGCCAACCCCAACCGGGACTGCCTTCCACCTGGAAACCAATGCCTTCACTGCGGAAGAAGATGCAGGTCAAGAAGGGCCCCACAGCCACCTACAGACTCACAAGAATTCTGATCCTGGAAGACTATCCTACTCGGTCAACGAGGGATCGCCTAAGTAAGTAAGTAAAGATGCTGGGAACTGCAACTACATCTATAAGGACACACAATTCCCATCCCTATAAGCCCTAGAGCATGTATGGGCAAACGTCAGCCCTCCAGGTGTTTTGGACTTCAACTCCCACAATTCCTAACAGCCGAATTGTGGGAGTTGAAGTCCAAAACACCTGGAGGGCTGACGTTTGCCCATGCCTGCCCTAGAGCCTGACCATCACCTGGAATCCAAATGTTTGTTTATAAATCCCAGCCTGATCTCAGCAGACTCTTCTTCTCTTACTTAGCAACTCAAGAATCAGGCCAGAGAATTATTTGCAGCTTTTTTTTCCGTCCTGGACTTACTTTTTATATTTCTGCCTTCTTGCCGAATTTAACTGCTAATTAATCAACCTCTCTCTCGGGCGGCCCCGCTTTGGCTTACAGGGCCCATGCGGATCTAGGAGAAGCCCGTTCATCCATTCTGCGTGACAGAACATCCCAGCTTCTGCAGATGTTATCCTATGAATGATCACCCAAGATGGGAAGAAAAGGCAGCTGCAATCTGGGCTGTTTGCAGGAAACGCAGCGAGAGGAACATCCCCTCTTGGGTTGCCATTCCTCTCTTTTAGGAGTTAACGAGGCTCTCCGCTTTCTCCTTACGAAGGAGATTTAAAACTTTGCTGCAGGAGTCAACCAAGCAGAGCAATATATAGTCCACGCTGCCGGAGGGTGAGGAATGGCACAAACTCCTGCAACTGGAAATCAGAGTATGTTCCCTTCCTCTTTAGGTTGTCCAGTTTGGAGTCGGCACCAGCCTGGTTAGTATGCAGCTAACATTCCTGAGCTCAAGCAAGGAACGGAGGTAAATCATAATTATTTATTGTGTGTGCTCCCACTGCCTGTTGCCTTTGCAAGAGAGCAAACTTTTCTCCTGGCAGGGGAGTCGACAGCAGCTGATGGATGCCGGTGGAGCGCTCCATTCATTACAACTCCCAGCCTCCTGAGCCATTGCAGTCTGCCTTCCAGAAAAGATTTGCAGTGCCAATGGTTAGAGGCCTAAGTGTTTCTCAACCTTCCTAATACCGCAACCCCTTCATACAGTTCCTCATGTTGTGGTGTTGTGGTGACCCCCAACCATAATATTATAACACCTCACTACCTCTGAGGATGCTTGCCATAGATGCAGGAGAAACGTCAGGAGAAAATGCCTCTAGAACATGGCCATATAGCCCGGAAAAACCTACAACAACCCATAACATTATTTTCGTTGCTGCTTCATAACTGTAATTTTGCTACTGTTATGAATTGTCATGTAAATATCTGATTTGCAGGATGTATTTTCATTCACTGGCACACATACCCGATACTCCCAACTTTGAATACTGGTCGGGTTGGGAGGATTGATTTTGTCATTTGGGAGTTGTAGTTCCTGGGATTTATAGTTCACCTACAAACAAAGAGCATTCTGAACTCCACCAATGTTGGAATGGAACCAAACTTGGCACACAGAACTCCCATGAGCAACAGAAAATACTAGCAGGGTTTGGTAGGCATTGACTTTGAGTTTTGGAGTTGTAGTTCACCTACATCCAGAGAGCACTGTGGACTCAAACAATGATGGATCTGGACCAAACCTGACACGAATACTCAAAATACCCAAATGTGAATACTGGTGGAGTTTGGTGGAAATAGACCTTGACATTTAGGAGTTGTAGTTTCTGAGATTTATGGTTCACCTACAATCAAAGAGCATTCTGAACGCCACCAACAATGGAATGGAACCAAACTTGGCACACAGAACTCCCATTACTAACAGAAAATACTGGAAGGGTTTGGGGGAAATAGGCATTTGGGAGTTGTAGTTGCTGGGATTTATAGTTCACCTACAATCAAAGAACACTCTGAACTCCACCAACAAAGGAATTAAACCAAACTTGGCACACAGAACTCCCACGACCAAGAGAAAATACTGGAAGGGTTTGGTGGGCTTTGATCTTGAGTTTTGGAGTTGTAGTTCACCTACATCCAGACACAAACAATGATGGATCTGAACCAAACTTGGCATGAATACTCAATATGCCAAATGCGAACACTGATAGAGTATGGGGGAAATAGACCTTGACATTTAGGAATTGTAGTTGTTGGGATTTATAGTTCGCCTACAATCAAAGAGCATTCTGAACGCCACCAACAATGGAATGGAACCAAACTTGGCACACAGAACTCTCATTACTAACAGAAAATACTGTGTTCTTATGGTCTTTGGTGACCCTTCTGATACCCCCTCGCACCCCCCTCAGTGGTCCCAACCCCCAGGTTGAGAAAGACTGTTCTAGGTCTTTCAGAAATGGTATTCTGAATGATAAGGGTGATGCTTTAGCACAGCTGGTTAATCGCCAGCAGCAATACATCTTACCTACTGAAAGGGTGGCAGTTAGAAGCCCGGGTCAGGGTGAGTACCCGACCTTCAGCCCAGCTAACTGCCCACCTAAGCAGTTGGAAAACAGCTTTGAGCTGTGAGTAGAGAAATTAGGCATCACTTCAGCAGGAAAGGATTTTACGGCACCATAAAAGAAATACCAAAAATGCCGGTGATCAAAGAAAGGAGGAAGTCTGTGATAAAGGCTCGTCATCATAGAGGATGGAGCGACAGCACCCCCCTGAGGTCAGAATCAACCTCCAGGATGCCAAAGTTGGGAAAAATGCAACATAATACCTCTATCTGTTGTCTTGTCTTGTGAATGTTTGCAGTGTGTGTGTTCTGTGATCTACCCTGAATCCCCTTCGGAGTGAGAAGGGCAGAATATAATTGCTGTAAATAATAAATAAATAAATATTCTTGGGCCAAGCGTCCTTCATTTCTATAGGGTCCATTATTATCTGCAGTTCCACGTGAAGGAATTTTTCCCCTAAGGATATGGAGATTGCACTCTACTTTGTTAACAAACAACACAACTGGGATTTTCTACAATGTAGAAGTTTGTCATTTCCATTATTAGCAGCCATCAGCATTCATTCTGAACAACAATTGCCTGTTCTCATTAATTCCCAGCCGACTTCAGAGGATGTTTTTAATTTAGCTAATGCCCTAAAATTCTCTTAATTGTTGGAGGCTGACATTTTCTGGCAGAGATCCTATGTGCCTTCAGTGTAGCATAAATATTCGCCCGCAGGCTTAACTTACGCAATCTTTATACTGAATACCAGCAAAGCCTAATGTGTGTGGATCAATGGTCAACATGTGTGGCTGACAATACTGCACAAAGACAATCCATACAAAAAATATTTATTGTTGTATATATGCTACTACATGGTTATCGGTTGCATACAACAACTGTTTATATCACAACAAGTAAAATCTGCCAGCCCTGCCAAAAGCATACAGTTGAATACACAGACGCACACAAATGCACAAACACTGGAAGGAATAATCTATATAAATAAAAATGTAATGTTCGTTTGTGGGATTAACAGAACTCAAAAACCACTGGATGAATTGACACCAAATTTGGACACAAGACACCTAACAACTCAATGTATGTCCTTCACACACAAAAATTGATTTTGTCATTTGGGAGTTATAGTTGCTGGGATTTATAGTTCACCTACAATCAAAGAGCATTCTGAACTCAACCAATGATGGGATTGAATCAAACTTGCCACACAGGACTCCCATGACCAACAGAAAACACTAGAAAGGTTTGATGGGCATTGACATTGAGTTTGGGAGTTGTAGTTCACCTACATCCAGAGAGCACTGTGGGCACAAACAATGATGGATCTGGACCAAACTCTACACGAATATTCAATATGCCCAAATGTGAACACTGGTGGAGTTTGGGAAAAATAGAATCTTGACATTTGGGAATTGTAGTTGCTGGGATTTATAGTTCACCTAGAATCACAGAGCATTCCAAACTCCACCAACGATAGAATTGGGCCAAACCTCCCAAACAGAACTCCCATGACCACCAGAGTGGGCCACAGCAACGCATGGTAGGGGACAGCTAGTGCAAATATAAAACGTATGCAATGCGGTTGAAGGCAAAATTAAATATAAACACCAGTTCAATATGCTATAAAGCTGACTGGCAAGCTAGTTATGAGTGTTGTGTGTTGCCCAAAACCACAAAGAACCACTGATCATTCATTTATTTTTTAAAAAATCCTTGTTTTCCAAAGTTTTTGGTAACTTTACTTAATACAAAACACACCATCATCCACATACAAATCATGCGTGCAGCTGCTTTTATGTTTTGGGCTACTCTGAGAGCTCATGCAAACATCTCAAAGAATACATTTTTAAAAAAGCAAAGTAGTCTTTGTGTTGTCCAAGGCTTTTATGGCCAGAATCATTGAGTTGTTGTGAGTTTTCCAGGCTGTATGGCTATGTTCCAGAAGCATTCTCTCCTGACATTTTGCTCACATCTATGGCAGGCATCCTCAGAGATCGTGAGGTCTGTTGCAAACTAGGCTAGTGGGGTTTACATATTGTGGAATGTCCAGGGTGGGAGAAAGAACTCTTGCCTGCTTGAGGCAAATGTTAATGTTGCCATTGGTCACCTTGATTAGCACTGAATGACCTTGCAGCTTCAAAGACTGGCTGATTGCCGCCTGGGGGATACTTTGTTGGGAGGTGTTCGCTGGCTCTGATTGTTTCCTGTCTGGAATTCCCTTGTTTTTGAGTATTGTTCTTCAATTACTATCCTGATTTTAGAGTTTTTAAAACACTGGTAGCCAGATTTTGTTCATTTTCACGCTTTCCTCCTTTCTATTGAAATTGTCCGCATGCCTGGACAACAACGGATTCTCCCAAGTAGAAAGCAGATGGGCTTTGAAGCTGCAAGGCCATTCAATAGTCATCAAGTTGGCCAACTGCAACATTCACACTTGCTTCAAAGAAACAAAAGTTCTTTCTCCCACCCTGGACATTTAACAGACATATAAACCTCACTTGCCTAGTTTCCAACAGACCTCACAACCTCTGAGGATGCCTGACGTAGATGTGGGCGAAAAGTCAGGAGAAAATGCTTCTGGAGCATGGCTACACAGCCCGGAAAACTCATAGCAACCCAATTATTCTGGCCTTTATTTACTTAATATTATTTTATCTTCTGTATTTTGATGATGTGTATTTGTCAGTTAGCTTATTGAACTGGTGTTTATATTTTCACCTAGATAATTCTGCCTACAACTGAAATGCATTAATTCTATATTTTTATTATTCCTTCCTTCCCTTGTTTGTGCACTTGTGCGTGTCTGCGTATTTAACTGCATGCTTTTGGCACTGCTGGCGGGGTTTTGCTGCTGTTGTTCTACATTGTAAAGCACCATAGATCCTGGTGTGACTATATCAATAAATAAATGATTATGATGATTTACTCTGCATGCAACTTACACCTGTTTATATAGCTAAGAGAGTGCCAGGAAATATTTCCCAGCTCCGCTCCTGATATATAAAGCATGTCTCCCCATCCTAGATGTATGGGAGGTGAGTTGATTACTTAGAGGTAAAGGATAGCAACGAACAGAGTTGTGATCCATCATATTGGGTCGTGTTCAGAGAGAGAGAAAGACTATAATGTGCGTGGCAAACATCAAGAAATCGTGATCTTGCTGAAAAGAGAACGCTGGGCTAGCTGGCACTTTGATCTGACTCACCAGGGTTTCTCTTATGTTACTGTTCAAGCTCCAGGATGAAAACAGTCACAAAAATGTGGGAAAATGTATTAAAGTAGTTGTGCATTTGTACAACTTATCGCCTGGAGAGAAACGTGGTACAATACTTTAAGACAGTGTTTCTCAACCTGGGGGTCAGGACTCCTGGGGGGGGGGTCACGAGGGGGTTTCAGAGGGGTCGCCAAAGACCATCAGAAAACACATATTTCTGATGGTCTGAGGAATCCCTTTGGCATAGTTGTTTGGGTTCTTATTGCTTTCTAAATGTAGGTGAACTACAGTTTATATGTATAAACATGCTCTGTGCATAATGAGTACCTTAAAAACAAAAGAACCAATGAACAAAATCACACCAAATTTGGCAACAAAACGTCTCACTACACAAGGAGTGACCATCACTTAAAAAATTATGATTTTGTCATTTGGGAGTTGTAGTTGCTGGGATTTATAGTTCACCTACTATCAAAGAGCATTCTGAACAATAGAATTGAACCAAACTTGGCACACAGGCCTCCCATGACCAACAGAAAATACTAGCAGCGTTGGTGGGCACTGACCTTGGGTTTGGGAGTTGTAGTTCACCTACATCCAGAGAGCACTGTGGACTCAAACAATGATGGATCTGGACCAAACTTGGCACAAGCACTCAATACGCCCAAATATCAACACACATGGAGTTTGGGAGAAATAGATCTTGACATCTGGGACTTGTAGTCACTGGGATTCACAGTTCACCTACAATCAAAGAGCATTCTGAAGCCCACGAACGACAGAATCAGGGCAAACTTCCCACACAGAACCCCCATGACCAACAGAAAACACTTAAGGCCATCCAATCCAACTCCCTTCATCAAGGCAAGAAAACGTAATCAAAGTCCTCCTGACAAAGAGCCATCCAGCCACAGAGATAGATAGATAGATAGATAGATAGATAGATAGATAGATAGATAGAGAGATAGAGAGTTGTAGTTGCTGGGATTTCTAGTTCACCTACAATCAAATGTCATGATAGAATTGACCTAACCAGGGCATACAGGACCCCCTTGACCAACACAAAACACTAGAAGGGTTTGGTGAGCATTGACCTTGAATTTGGGAGTTGTAGTTCACCTACTACCAGAAACCAACACTTTCTCATTATTTTTCCAGATCACCAGACTGAGCCACAGCAACGCGTGGCAGGGGATGGCTAGTCTCTCCTAAATCACTGTCAGTTCATCTCAAACCCCTCCAGTATTTTCTATTCGTCATGGGAGTTCTGTGTGGGAAGTCATGCCCAATTCTATCATTGGTGGGGTTCAGAATGCTCTTTGATTGCAGGGGAACTATACATTCCAGCAACTACAACTCCCAAATGTCAAGGTCTATGGAACCCACACAACCAACAGAAAATACTGTGTTTTGTCATTGTCTTTGGCGACCCCTCAGACAACCTTCGCAACCCCCCAGGGGTCCCGACCCTCAGGTTGAGAAACACTGGGTTAAACCCTCGTGCCGGCAGGACTGAAGACCGACAAGTCAGAGGTTCATAGAATTATAGAGTTGGAAGAGACCTCATGGGCCATCCAGTCCAACCCCCTGCCAAGAAGCAGGAAAATTGCATTCAAAGCACCCCCGACAGATGGCCATCCAGCCTCTGTTTCAAAGCTTCCAAAGAAGGAGCCTCCACTACACTCTGGGGCAGAGTTCGAATCCAAGGAGAGCGCGGATGAGCTCCCTCTGTCAGCTCTAGCTCCCCATGCGGGGACATGAGAGAAGCCTCCCACAAGGATGATAACACATCAAAACATCCTGCCATCCCCTGGGCAACATTCTTGCAGACAGCCAATTTTCTCACACCAGAAGCGACTTGCAGTTTCTCAACATGAAAAAAAAACCAACCCCAGAGTAATTCCCAGACAATATGGATAATGAAAACTGCGATGGGGATCATGGAATTTGCAGTCACATCACTCTGGCGGAGGCTAGGTTGGAGGAAGGCTGCGAAAGCTCTTACAGAAGGAGGATCCTTGCTTCGATTCCTTCCACTCTTGTCGTCATCCTCTTTTTTTCCTCTCTCTTCGAAATTCTAAACTCATTAGAATTCACCCCAAAACAAAAGCAGTTTTCCCCGGTCCTCCTGACAGAAACACTTGTCTAATTAATGGCGCCTGTCTGCCACCTCCATTCAATAGCGCATTAGTGTTCATAATTGTTCCTTTACAGCGGGCCAGGCTCACTGTTCCAAGCCATTTGGCAGGGACGCAGCCGAGGTAATGAGAAACGACTCCGCAGCCTTTGGTCGGAATACTAAGAGGCCTTTTTTGCAAACGGTGGTACGTAGGAGAGAAACAGACATTCGCATACGCACACATTTTTCAAATCCTTCGCAGACCTGAAACTGCTACCTGTATCTCTCTTCCCGTCCCCAATTAATTAATTCCCTTCTCCCTGCCACCGAAAACAAACAAGAGGTGATGGATGGGGTGGGACAGATTCAACTGGGATGCATTCAATAAGCGTGGCTGGTGGAAGCCTTCCCAAGCTTCCCACCAAAGCAGGCTGTCCAAAGTAATTTCTCGTGATATGCAATGCTTTGGGAACTGAATGCAGGCTTGATGCCAATGGGCTCAACATGGGCACAAGAACCAGGCTGTGGCGCAGCTAGTTAGTAGCCAGCTGCATTAAATCACTACTGACTGAGGGGTTATGAGCCCGGGTCGGAGTGAGCTCCCGAACATTAATAGTCTAGCTTGCTGTTGACCTATGCAGACCGAAAAACAGTTGCATCTGTTGAGTAGGAAATTTAGGTACCACTTTATGAGGGGAGGATAATTTAGCAACTTTATGACACCATAAAACCTTCCAGCAGAGTGCATAAGAATGAGGAAGTACTCCATCAAGGACTCGATGTCACAAGTGGACGGTGAAACGACAGCTCCCCCTGTGGCTGGAACTGAGCATAACCTCATGAAACCGGAAAAGCTGGAATGTTATATTGCCTCTGTGTCTGTCTATATATGTTGTATGTCTAATTGGCTTTGAATGTTTGCCATATATATGTGCAATGTAATCCAGCCTGAGTCCCCTGTGGGGTGAGAAGGGCGGAATATAAATACTGTAAATAAATAAGGCTGGTGGGAATCGGCACTTGGAAGCAATTGCTCTCAACAACACAAAAGAAGACTAGTCAAGAGAAGTACAGGCATAACGAAGAGTGGAAGAGCGAGTTTTGGACTGTGTGGATATAAACTAACTGACATTGATTTGGCTTCAGAGGGAGAGAAGAGCAGCCAGTATAGATCCACCATACCTTGACTCAATGACTATTGAGATGCCCTTGCTCTATTTCAAGTGCTATTGATTTGGCTTTAGAGGAAGAGAAGAACAGCCACTGCAGCTCCATCATGACTTGACTCAATGGACAATGACATGTCCGTGTCTCATTCCAACTGTCATTGTTTTAGCCTCAAAGGGGGAGAAGAGCAGCTAGCACAGGTCCATCGAGCCTTGATCCAACAGAGATCAAGGCTCGATCTTCCTCCACTACAACTGCCATTGCTTTGGCCTTAGAGGGAGAGAAGAGCAGCCTGAACAGTTCAATCATGACTTGATCCAATAGATAATGAGAGGCTTTTTTCCATTGCAACTGCCATTGCTTTGGTTTCAAAGTGGGAGAAGAGCAGCCAGCACAGTTCCACCATGCCTTAGTCAAGTGGTTGATGGAAGACTCGCCCTCCATATTTCACCTTCCACTGCCCTGACCTGAGAGGAGAAGAGGAGCAGCAAGCACAGTACCATTATGTCTTGATCCAATGGATAGTGAGCGGTCTTTCTTATATTGCAACTGCCTTTGCTTTAGTCTCAAAGGGGGAGAAGAGCAGCCAGCACAGCTCCATCATGCCTTGATCCAATGGATAGTGAGCAGTCTTTCTTCCATTGCAACTGCCATTGCTTTAGTCTCAAAGGGAGAGAAGAGCAGCAAGCACAGCTCCATCATGCCTTGATCCAATGGATAGTGAGCAGTCTTTCTTCCATTGCAACTGCCATTGCTTTAGTCTCAAAGGGAGAGAAGAGCAGCAAGCACAGCTCCATCATGCCTTGATCCAATGGAGAGTGAGCAGTCTTTCTTCCATTGCAACTGCCATTGCTTTAGTCTCAAAGGGAGAGAAGAGCAGCAAGCACAGCTCCATCATGCCTTGATCCAATGGATAATGAGAAGTCTTTCTTCCATTGCAACTGCCATTGCGTTGGACTCAGAGGGAGAGAAAAGCAGCTGACACAGTTTCATCATACTTTAGTCAAGAGGCTAATGGAAGACTCTCCCTCCATGTTCCAACTGCCACTGCCCTGACCTGAGAGGAGAAGACCAGCCAGTATATCTCCACAATGCCTTGGTTCAGCCGCTGGTGAGAAGACCGTCCTCCATTGCAACTGCCATTGTAGTTAATTAAGCCTTTGCTTATGCATGCACCTGATCTCTCTGGGACTTCTGGGCCTGCTAGTCATTCTAATGACATTGGGGATTCTGGGTCTGCAAGTTCGCAGGACAGCCAGCAAGAAATCTTGAGGCCTGAAAATGAGCGATCTGTCTCTGAAGGCCACATTCCTGAAAGGCAGTTCACTTGGGGAGCAAGGTCAGAAACACATCAGAGTTCAGAGGAGGAAACCGAAAGTCCAGGTGGACAGAATAATTAACAGTTAGATAGGAGATTTACGTTCCATCAAAATAGAGCTTCTCAGGAAAGTTTATAAAAGTCGAAATGCCTATTAGCCAAGAAATCCTTATCAGTTTCCCAGGGGAGAAGACATGATTTTCTCTTTATATTAGGTAGCCCAGCAGATAGGTCCTTTAGTCCTGGCAATGTTGGTGTTTTGAGTACAGAACAACTGTCAAGTCAAGGGATTTCTAGTTTCATGTTCCATGTTTCTTTTTAGTTCATGCCTCATGATTCTGAGTTTTGAGGACTGTTCCTGAATCATAGAATCATAGAATCAAAGAATTGGAAGAAACCTCATGGGCCATCCAGTCCAACCCCCTGCCAAGTAGCAGGAACATTGCATTCAAATCACCCCTGACAGATGGCCATCCAGCCTCCGCTTAAAAGCCTCCAAAGAAGGAGCCTCCACCACACTCCGGGGCAGAGAGTTCCACTGCTGAACGGCTCTCACAGCCAGGAAGTTCTTCCTCATGTTCAGATGGAATCTCCTCTCTTGTAGTTTGAAGCCATTGTTTCGCATCCTAGTCTCCAGGAAAGCAGAAAACAAGTTTGCTCTCTCTTCCCTGTGGCTTCCTCTCACATATTTATACATGGCTATCATATCTCCTCTCAGCCTTCTCTTCTTCAGACTAAACATGCCCAGCTCCTTAAGCTGCTCCTCATAGGGCTTGTTCTCCAGACCCTTGATCATTTTAGTCGCCCTCCTCTGGCCACATTCCAGCTTGTCAATATCTCTCTTGAATTGTGGTGCCCAGAATTGGACACAATACTCCAGGTGTGGTCTAACCAAAGCAGAATAGAGGGGTAGCATTACTTCCCTGGATCTAGACACTAGACTCCTATTGATGCATATTTTGGATTTATTCTGCTTTTGTATTCCTGGTTTTTGATGATATTCCTGTACTATGATTTCTGTAGATTATTCTTGATATTTGGACTATGGTTTTTAAGTATTGAATTGCTTTTCACACATATTCTTCAATAAATTGCTTTGCTATTTTACCTTGGACAGGAGTGTGTATTAAGTACAGAGGTGATTCCCAGTCTTGGAATGCAGCACATTGCTCCTTCTATTATGTTCTCATCTATTTCAGCTACCATTGCTATGGCTTCAAAGGGAGAGAAGAGCAGCCAGCACAGCTCCACGATATCTTGACCCAGTGGTTGGCGAGAGGTCTTTCTCCATTTCAGATGCCATTGATCTGGTCCCAGAGGAGGAAACGAACATCCCGCATCTGTAGGGCTTAATCCCCTTTCTTGAGCCCGCGGTGGCACAGTGGGTTAAACCCCTGTGCCAGCAGGACTGAAGATCGACAGGTTCGAATCCAGGGAGAAGCGAATGAGCTCCCTCTATCAGCTCCAGCTCCTCATGCGGGGACATGAGAGAAGCCTCCCACAAGGATGATAAAAACATCAAATCATCCAGGCGTCCCCTGGGCAACGTCCTTACAGACAGCCAATTCTCTCATACCAGGAGCGACTTGCAGTCACTCCTGACAAGACAAAAAAATCCCCTTTTTCACGGCTATTCCCTTTTCGTTATTTGTCCTGTGTTATTTAGATTGTAAGTATGGAACTAACACTTTGATGATTTGTGATCCACCTCAGAAACTTTTCTGGCAGAAGGGAGAGGTATATAAATACTCTAAATCAACAGAGTTAACCTTCCTTAGCTAGCTCAGGCTCCTTTTCTTTTTCCATTCATTTGCAAGGATTGTGCCTTTACTGCTCTGCATTCTCATGCCTATATCTCTCCTTCCTGTTAGGAAAAGCTTCCTCAAAACAAATATCCCATGAGCCCAAAATCAATTTTAATAGTCACCAAGATATAGAAGGTTGATCCTAGGACATCATGTGGTGTTTAATCTGAGATATTTCATCCATGCCTCTGTTTCCATGATAACCAATGCCTGGTGCCACTTATCTCACTGCATAGTAAGGCAAGGCAAGGCAAAACTGAACAAATCTGCTTTTATGTGAATATTAGCTTAAAAAATTGGCTAAAAAAAGGGATGTGCCACCCAACAAGAGAAAAACAGATCAACACAGATTTTTTTAAAAAACAATAATGTATTTAAAATTAGATTCTTCTGTTTTTGAGAGTCTGAATCAGGCCACAAACATATACCATATATACTCGAGTATAAGCTGAATTTTTCAGCCCTTTTTTTGGCTGAAAAAGCCCCCCTCAGCTTATACTTGAGTCAAAGTTATTTATTATTTTACTCTGTTATTATTATTATTATTATTATTATTATTATTACATTTATTATTTGACTCTATTTATTATTATTATAACATTTATTATTTGACTCTATTTATTATTATTACATTTATTATTTTATTCTATTATTATAACATTTTAATTTTACTCTATTATTATTGTATTTATTATTTACTCTATTTATTATTAGTAGTAAAGGTAAAGGTTTTCCCCTGACCTTAAATCCAGTCGTGTCCGACTCTGGGGGTTGGTGGTCATCTCCATTTTTAAGCCATAGAGCCGGCATTGTCCGTAGACATCTCCAAGGTCATGTGTCCCGCATGACTGCATGGAGCACTGTTACCTTCCCACTGGAGTGGAACCTATTGATCTACTCACAGATGCATGTTTTCAAACTGCTAGGTTGGCAGAAGCTGGAGCTGACAGCTCCCTGAATTCAAACCTGCAACCTTTTGGTCAACAAGTTCAGCAGCTCAGCAGTTTAATCCACTGAGCCACTGGGTGGCATTTATTATTTTAATCTATTATATTATTACATTTACTATTTTACTCTATTTATTATTATGATTATTACATTTATTATTTTACTCTTTTATTATTATGATTATTACCTTAATTATTTTACTCTATTACTATTATGTTAGGAGCCCCCGGTGGCGCAGTGGGTTAAACCCCTGGGCCGGCAGGACTGAAGACCAACAGGTCACAGGTTCGAATCCAGGGAGAGCGCGGATGAGCTCCCTCTATCAGCTCCAGCTCCTCATGCGGGGACATGAGAGAAGCCTCCCACAAGGATGATAAAACATCAAAACATCCGGACGTCCCCTGGGCAACGTCCTTGCAGACGGCCAATTCTCTCACACCAGAAGCGACTTGCAGTTTCTCAAGTCGCTCCTGACACGACCAAAAAAAATAAATATTATGTTTATTATTTTACTCTATTATTCCTGTTATTATTACATTTTCATTATTTTACTCTATTTATCATTACTTTTATGACATTTATTGTTTTACTCTTTATTATTTTGGGAAGGATACATAAGCACGTTGACATTGAAGAAGGTGAGAACAATGGTTTAATCAGAGTTGGACAGTCTTATCTTAAATTGCAGTTTTATGTAAATATTCAAAAACATTTACCTACAGATGCCTCAATTAATGTAATTTTATTGGTATCTATTTTTCTTTTGAAATTTAACAGTAGCTGCTGCATTTCCAACACTGGCTTATACTCGAAGAAATAGGTTTTCCCATTTTTTTTTTTGGTAAAATCTGGTGCTTCGGCTTATATTCGGGTCGGCTTATACTCGAGTATATACGGTAGGTTCTATTCTATAAGTTTTTCAAACATTCATTTTCCTTCTCTCACAGGCATATTCTTATACCCTTTTTAAAATAACGTTTCTATTTTAGAAAGGAGTTCAGAAGCAGGTTGTCTCATGCTTGTTACCTCCTCGAGAGAAGGAACCAGTCGAAATGTTAGCCATCTTGTGCCACTGTCAAAACTATAAATATTTCAAAAAGGTCTATGCTAAAGTAATCCCAAACTGCATATATGATGACAATCCAGTAGATATACACTTCTCTGCCCATTCTGCATAATTTATCTAACTTCTGCTAACCAGAACGAGGTGGAAAGGACTAATGCCAGACAGTAAATCTTTATTCCACTCATTGAAAATTTGAAATGTACATATCTATATAAATAAAAATGTAATGTTCATTTGTGGGATTAACATAACTCAAAAACCACTGGACGAATTGACACCAAATTTGGTCACAATACACCTATCAGGCCAATGAGTGACCATCACTCATAAAAACAAAAACACAGCAGAAGAGATTTAAAAAACCCCAAAACAAAAAATGCATTACAATGCATGCACAAAACTGCATATATACGCAAACACACATATATACAAACATATAAATACACACATATATACATATATACACACACAAAACACACACACTCACAAAACACTTATACACAGACTGGGCCACAACTACATGTGGCAGGGGTGGACTAGGATAGATAGATAGATAGATAGATAGATAGATAGATAGATAGATAGATAGAGATATCTATCTATCTATATAAAAATGTAATGTTCGTTTGTGGGATTGACAGAACTCAAAAACCACTGGACCAATTGACACCAAATTTGGACACAAGACACCTAACAACCCAATGTATGTCCTTCACTCAAAAAATGTGATTTTGTCATTTGGGAGTTGTAGTTTCTGGGATTTATAGTTCACCTACAATCAAAGAGCATTCTGAACTACACCAATGATGGAATTGAACCAAACTTGGCACACAGAATTCCCATGACCAAAAGAAAATACTGAGAGGGTTTGGTGGGCATTGACCTTGTGTTTGGAGTTCACCTACATCCAGAGAGCACCATGGACTCAAACAATGATGGATCTGGACCAGACTTGGCATAAATACTCAATATGCCCAAATGTGAACACTGGTGGAGTTTGGGAGAATTAGAATCTTGACATTTGGGAGTTGTAGTTGCTAGGATGTGTAGTTCACCTACAATCACAGAGCATTCTTAACCCCACCAACGATAGAATTGGGCCAAACCTCCCAAACAGAATTCCCATGACCACCAGAGTGGGCCACAGCAACGCGTGGCAGGGGACAGCTAGTGTATGTATGTATGTATGTATGTATGTATACACACACACACACACACCAGCCGTCCCCTGCCATGCGTTGCTGTGGCCCAGTCTGTGTATATGTGTTTTGTGTGTGTATATATGTATGTGTATATATTTGTGTATATGTGTATATATGAGGTTTTGTGCATGCATTGTAATGTATTTTTTATTTTATTTTTTGGCTTTTTAAGTCTCTTCTGCTGTGTTTTTCAGTGTTTTTATGAGTGATGGTCACTTGTTGTCCTGATAAATGTATTGTGTCCAAATTTGGTGTCAATTCGTCGAGTGGTTTTTAAATTATGTTAATCCCACAAACAAACATCACATTTTTATTTATATCTCTGAAGGCTAATTTTGTAACTGATGGAATTGGAAATCCTTTTTTTAAAAAAACAGCTGAAATTCACAAAACAGTAAATGACGGCATCCTGCACCAAATACCATGTTTGCACTGCACAATCACAGCATATTCACAGCCCTGCTTGGTGTTATCACCCAAAGCAGAAAATCTGGGATGGGAGTTATCTCCCAAGGCTGAGTTTAGTATATCTGACACCTGCAGCAAAAATCCAATAAGTCTGTGCGATACGGTCAACGCGGGTTATAAAGTCTATGGAAAGCAAACGATGAAAAAAATAAAATAATCTGAGACTTGAGTCCTGGAAATTATATCACTGGCTTGAAATAACTCTGTGGCATGACATTTAATTTTTCTGGTCTTCGTATCTGAAATTGCAAATCGTTGTGGTCACCCCAGCAGAAAAGTGTCAGGGAAGACTTCTTAAAAATGGGGATCCAAACCATTGTGCGATGGTTTGAGCATGAGATGACAATTCTGGAGATCTGGGGTCGAATTCCTGCTCATCTGTGGACTACACTGGTGAGCTTGGGCAAGTCACACTCTCTCAGCCTGATAGGGAGCCAAAGGCAAATGTCTTTGCTTAAGTGACTGAGTGGGAAAAAGGAAAGGGCCTGAGGTTGTTAGGAATTGTGGGAGTTGGAGTCCAAAACACCGGAAGGGCTCAAGTTTGCCCATGCCTAGTCTAAACAAATTGTGCCAAGAATACCCTGTGATGGGGTCAGAAACTACCAGTACTTCAAGGCACACAACAACAACAACAACAACAACAAATGCTATATTTCAAAAGAACAAACTGGGGAAAAATGAGAAATCCACCTCTTGATTATTCCTTGCCTAAGGAAACCCAACGAAAATCATGGGAATGCCATAAGTCATCAGGTGTGTATATATTTGTATATATGGGTATATATGTGGTTTTGTGCATGCGTTGTAATGTATTTTTTGGCTACGTCTCTTCAACAGGTCACTTGAAGGCACATATAAATATATATACATACACACACTAAGTCACAAGTTGACATGGAAACTATTTTTATAAATATCTTAAATGATCCTATACAGCCCCACGTAGCAACGAGTAAGCGTGGCCAGCAAATTACACATTTTGGCTAAGGATATTTTCTAATTATTGCACTCATTGGCTTCTTAGCTCAGTGTTTCTCAACCTTCCTAATGCTGCAACTCCTTAATACAATTCCTCATGTTGTAGTGATCCCCCAACCATAACCAACAGAAAATACTGGAAGGGTTTGGTGGGCATTGATCTTGAGTTTTGGAGTTGTAGTTTACCTACATCCAGAGAGCACTGTGGACTCAAACGGTGATGGATCTTGGGCATATTGAGTATTGGTGCAAATACTCAATATGCCCAAGTGTGAACAGCTATGGAGTTTGGGGAAAATAGACCTTGACATTAGGGAGTTGTAGTTGCTGGGATGTATAGTTCACCTACAATCAAAGAGCATTCTGAACCTCACCAATGATAGAATTGGGCCAAACTTCCCACACAGAACCTTCATGATCAACAGAAAATACTGTGCTTTCTGGTGGTCCTCGGCAATCCCTGTGACAACCCCGTTGCAACATCCCCAGGGGTCCTGACCCCCAGGTTGAGAAATGCTGTCTTAGCCAAACTACCATTTCTCGGGCCAATTGTGTGTTCTGCGCTGACATCCAGTGCGTCATGTACTGGAAATTCTATAACCTATTGGAAATAACACCACCATAACCTTATTGAAAAGGTAAAAATGCTGCCACATCCGTTTGGAAAATGTGAATCTCCATGAACATGTGGAGACCACCTTTTGAAATCCACTAGTCAAGAAAAACATGACCTTGTTAGAAGTCAACCCTTTGAACAAGTGATATTCACAAGCATTCATAAGAATAGGATCAGAAGCAGACTTTGACAGGGACCGGTAATAAATAACATAATGATTTTGGAAGTGTTTCAATATGTACAGCTGAGCCAAGCTTACCTGTTCCACCGAACATGTCCCCTTCGTGCTGGACATCAGCACTTTCTTCTCAATGCTGTCAATGGCAAACGTCAGGACTGCCTGAGCTTCCTGTAGGAAACAAAGAGAATCTGGTAAGTCAACACAATCAAGACCCAGAGGCTGGAATCTGCAACCTGGAGGGGGTGAAATGGTCTTCCAAGAAAGGAGAACACAAAATACAAAGACATGCAACCTATAGGTCTTAGGAAGGTAAGTACCATGGTGGCAAGGAGATGGGCTCTATAGGCCAATGGAGACTCCAACACAGACATCAGAAGAGCTGCAAGTCCAAGAACAAGCCATGAGAGGAAAGAGGGAAAGTATTCTAACCATACGAGGGTTGAATGAAAAGTAATGCCTCCACCTTCGTTATTTGGGTTTAGATGGGAATATTTTAATAAATCAAATGCAGAAATAATCCTTAGAATGTGCTCTTTAACTACCGCTATGCACTTTTTCATTTAATCACCAGACAATTGGATACATTTCTGCCAATGATGAACAAGTTTTCTGAAGCCGTCATGGAAGAAGTCGACATTCTGTTTCCGCAACCAGCGTCTCATAGTTCTCTCAATGTCTTCATCAGAAGCATAATGATGTCCGCATACATCTTCTTTCATTATCAGGAACAGATGGAAGTCAGATGGTGCTAAATCTGGACTGTATGGAGGATGCCGTACGGTGGTGAGATCCAGTCTCTGAAGTTTCAAGTCTGTGTGCTTTCATTTCAGACGCCAGTATTCTGGGTACCCATCATGCACAGATCTTCCAATAGCCAAGCAAAGCACATTCTTGTGAAATGCCGATTATGCTTGAAATTTCTCCATGAGTGATATGACAATTGTCCTGAATCAATCTGTCAACCCTTTGCTTGTGAAATTCAGTGGTTGCTGTCACAGGACGTCCTACTCTTTGTTTGTCACGCAAGTCAGATGTTCCCACCTCAACATCTTTAAACTTACTCGCCCAATGACGCACAGTACTCACATCAACACAATCACCATAAACAGCTTGTATTCTCTGATTAATCTCTTTTGGGGTGACACCTTCTGCTGTCAAGAATTCAATGACTGCACGTTGCTTAAGTCGCATTGACCGACCATCTGCGCGGGGTTCCATACTTTAGAATCATAGAATCCTAGAGTTGGAAGAGACCTCATGAGCTATCCAGTCCAACCCGCTGCCAAGAAGCAGGAATATTGCATTCAAAGCACCCCTGACAGATGGCAATCCAGCCTCTCTTTAAAAGCCTCCAAAGAAGGAGCCTCCACTCCGGGGCTGAGAGTTCCACTGCTGAACAGCTGTCACAGTCAGGAAGTTCTTCCTAATGTTCAGATGGAATCTCCTTTCTTGTAGTTTGAAGCCATTGTTCCGTGTCCTAGTCTCCAGGAAAGCAGAAAACAAGCTTGCTCCCTCCTCCCTGTGACTTCCTCCCACATAGTTATCATGTCTCCTCTCAGCCTTCTCTTCTTCAGGCTAAACATGCCCGGCTCTTTAAGCCGCTCTTCATAGGACTTGTTCTCCAGACCCTTGATCATTTCAGTAGCCCTCCTCTGGACATAATTCCAGTTTGTCAATATCTCTCTTGAATTGTGGTGCCCAGAATTGGACACAATATTCCAGGTGTGGTTTAACCAAGGCAGAATAGAGGGGTAGCATTATTTTGCACTTTAACAACACAATTGTTCAATGCTAAGGCTTTTTGCCAAAATGGAACTGTAGAGGAGAGTCTACTGAGTAAGCCAGTACTTGCTGCATACCAGTACCGCCATCCGTTGAGGAGTTACAAAGGTGGGGGCATTACTTTTCACTCAACCCTCGTAGTATTATTATTATTATTATTATTATTATTATTATTATTATTTGCAAAGGACCAACTTCAACCATTTGGACCCACTTGCTTTTAAATATATTTTAAAATTTAAAAATTTTAATCATTACATTTGGCCTGGCCTTAGTTTTAAATGTGTCATGGTGTTATTGTCTAATGTTTATTGCTATTGTTTTAATGTTTATTGCTTGTTTTTTGAGTTTATTTATTGTTGTATTTGTTATGCTGTTGTTTTATTGATGTGTTGGGCCTCGGCCTCTTGTAAGCCACACCGAGTCCTTGGGAGATGTTAGCGGGGTATAAATAAAGGTTTATTATTATTATTATATCCCATTTCTCGATCTTTTTGAGAGATTCCATTTTCCTGTAATACCACAATGACTTTGGAACACACTCCCCAAAGACATCCACTTGGCACCCACGCTGCTCCTGTTTCGGCACCCGGAGAAGGCTGCGTTATTCTCTTGGACTTTCTGTTCCAATTTTCCGCTGTCTGAACCTAACTGATTGAATTGGTTGTGGTCGTTTCAGTTTGGCTTTCCTCCTGCTGCTGTTTTAATGTTCAGTAATTTAACACAGTTTAGTTTCTGTGGAAGGATTTACTTATGCTTTAGTGGCTTGTTTTTATGATACTTCGTTTGTAACCTACTCTGAGCATCCTTGCCAGTACGTATAGTTTGTGTGTGTATATATATTCAGTGTGCAGTTGAAAATAATTAAGACTCATGATTAACCATCTGGTTTATGCTCTCTGCCAGAGTGACAAAGAACCACTGGACTGTTTTAAAGCATATTTTCCATAGAGTATGTTCTTGTATCGCCTATTTATGAAACTAGGCTGAACGTAATATTTTTTTTCCCAAAGTAGCTCAGGACTCACATTTCTGTCCTATTTGGGAGACACATCTCTCCTGTAAATGGAATCCTAGCCAGAGATGCATCTATTCAAATGTTGAACTCCCGCAAACAAATATATTCAAAACACTCCAGGAATTATTCATCGAATTATTCTTGCACCTAATTGGTTTCCCCTTTTGCATTTTTTCCCCAGGCATTCTCGGTACAGCCAACGGTAAAATTATTCTTCAGTTCTCCAGCAGAGCAAAATGTATTTTTTAAAATGTTTGTAGGTTGCATCTGGTCACAGATTTCTGCAGTGCTTAGTCTGCAGGCTCCATTTCCCCCAGAAATTCAACGGAGGATCTGTTGTTTACATTTCAGAATCAGCAACACACATAAAACAAGGGCAGAGAAAATAATCTGTGCAATACAGAGGCCACGATGGTCTTGGACACTGGGCCAGGCTCTAAATTCGTACTTGCCCCTCTCTTACTATTATTCTCTGCCTGGTTTTCTCTCTGGAGACAGAGACCGTCCAAATCAGGCAAGAGTTTTTGGCAGGGAATCGAAAAGGAAGCGGAGCCAAACTGCAGTTGATGAAGGAGAGTCCTGGGTAAAGAAGGCAGCTGGCGATGGATTGAATCTGGCTCCCGATAAACGAGGAAAACCATTAGGAGAGGCAGCCGGAATCAGGGCATCCGGAAAGCGATTGACCTGCCAGGCCACTGTAAACGGTTCACTCACGGGAGCAGATAAGGGGAACAATGATAGGGCCGTGGTGCTTTTGTGTGCCGCACGTGGCTCAATTTGTGCCTCTTGGGTGACTAAGCAGGGAGGGGGCGGCCGAGTGGAAGAGACTCTGCATAATAGCAAGCGCCAGAACATGATACCTGCCGACCAAGGATGCTCTTCCTTGAGATAGTTGCAAGAGAATCCAGTTGATCCTGGAGTTGAATTATTATTATTATTATTATTATTGGAGCCCCCGATGGCGCAGTGGGTTAAACGCTGTTTTGAAGGTTCTTTGCTGGACATCACCAAAACAGTGGGCGCAATGGGTTAAACCCTTGTGTCGGCAGGACTGAAGACCAACAGGTCGGAGGTTTGAATCCGAGGAGGGAAGCAGAAAACAAGCTTGCTCCCTCCTCCCTATGACTTTCTCTCACGTATTTATACATGGGTATCATGTCTTCTTTCAGCCTTCTCTTCTTCAGGCTAAACATGGCCAGCTCTTTAAGCCGCTCCTCATAGGGCTTGTTCTCCAGACCCTTGATCATTTTAGTCGCCCTTTGATTGTAGGTGAACTATAAATCCCAGTAACTAAAACTCCCAAATGACAAAACCAATCCCCCCAACCCCACCAGTATTCAAATTTGGGCACATCAGGTATTTGTGCCAAATTTCGTCCAATGAATGAAAATACATTCTGCATATCAGATATTTATGTTCCGATTCATAACAGTAGCAAAATTACAGTTATGAAACAGCAATGAAAGTAATTTTATGGTTGGGGGGTCAGCACAATATGAGGAACTGCATTAAGGGGTCACAGCTTTAGGAAGGTTGAGAAACACTGCTTCAGATATATCCCCACTGAGAGACCAATCCGCCCTGGCTTTCTGTCCCTTAAGCATCAAGATTAAGAAAAGCTGAAGGATTTCTCCATGACCTGAAAGAGCCATGGCATTTGATTCTGCACCCACCTTTTCTTGCTTCGCCGTGGGATCCAGGGTGAGGTTGCCATCGGCGTCCAAGGCGCAGGTCACTCCGCAGAACAAGGAACTCATGGGTAGCCCTGCATCCATTAGTCCAATGCAAGCAGCATTCAAACAACTCGCAAGAAGCTGTAAGGAAGAGGCTTTGTTAAGGAGAAAACAAGAAGGGCTATGGAAGGTCATTATCAATCTACAGTATTGGAGAAAGTGTTTAACAAAGTAACACAGTTTATTTATAACTTCTGGCTCCAATGCTTGTGGTTACATTTGTGTTTTGTTGCAATCTTGAGGCTTACAGTCAGTATAATATACTTGGTTTACTTTTCTGAAACAGACTTTCAATGTTTCACATTCACAAACATGTTACTTGCTTTACACACTCTTGACTGAAATTATATTCTGACTAAAGCACCACTGGCTTTCTTTATGTTCCTAAAACTTGAGTTCTATTTAACTAGCTGCTTCTATACATCAGAAGTCTTTAACACATCTTCATAACTGCTTCTTCCTAACAGGAGTTCCTAACTGTCTCTCACAAACAGGAATCCCTAACTCCCTTCACAAACAGCAATTCCTAACTCACTCTTTTGACTCTCTAACTGCCTATTTTTTAAAACCTTGGCTCCACCCCTTTGGAATGTTCAGCTCTGCTCTTCCCAACTGTCATTTTGGCCTAGCAACCTTTTCAAAACCTGGGCCTACGCTAATCTGCATATGACCAATCGGCTTCCATATGAAAATGAATCCTATCTCTGCTGTTGCTACCCTGTCTGTGCCTATTCTTCCCTATCTGCCATATGTAAACATAGAGCTATACACCAGAAATTTAACATAGAGTAACAATTTCGCTACAACCGCCAATGGCTTCAAACAACAGGAAAGGACATTCCACCTGAACATGAGGAAGAACTTCCTAAATGTGAGAGCTGTTCAGCAGTGTAACTCTCTGCCCTGGCATGTAGTGGAGACTCCTACTTTGGAGACTTTTAAACAGAGGTTGAATGGCCATCTGTTGGGGGTGCTTTGGATGCAATTTCAATGCTTCTTGGCAGAATGGGGTTGGACTGGATGGCCCACAAGGTCTCTTCCAACTCAATGATTCTATTATAATCCCTGGATGCATTTAGGACAAGCCTTTAGATAGTATTGGGAAGATTCAAAATAATTTTGTTCACTTCCACCAGACTGAGCTGACCTGTTTGCTTCATTTCATATGTGCGTTTGTTCTGAAACACTATAGTTCTGAAACACACTGAACTGCCTATTGTTCTTTCCATGTAATTTCTCTTCCTGGCACCAATTCTCCTGCCAAAAGAAGTCACGTCCAGGAACACACTGGCTTTGTTAACCGAGAGATACCTGTGTTCTGATTTTGAATTCTGGGGTGGGAAAAGGAGGGGAGGGGGAGAGACAAAGAGGCTCAGAAGCAGCAGAATGAGTCATTGGAGCTTCAAAACATGCTGGAAGGTGATTCTGCCAAATCCCCCGCACTGTTCCTAGCTTCAAGGTAGCCAGCACATTTTAGGTCTCAAAAGGCACTCAGCGGGATGGAAATAAAGGCGTATTTCCATCTGTAAGACCCTTTACTTTGCTCCCATTCTGGTACTGGCACAACGTGGCTCTAATGCCCAGCTTATGCTCTGCAGGAAAGGGCACATTTCACCCGAAATGAAGCATCCTTGAGAGCCGGCAATTCGCTCATCAACCATCTTTCTCCTTTATGCCTGCTTTAACTTATTTTAAGCCTGGCAGAGATCAGAGTATTCCTTGCCTAAGAAAGCCTTATGGAATTCATAAGGTTGTTGTAAGAAGACAGGTGACTTGAAGAGACACACAGAGAGATGTTAGCTGGCTCACATGGTTTCAATTTTCTCCTGGGATTCAATTGCTGTTTTGGAGCTTCTTTGCTAGACATCACCAAACCAAGAACAAGCCACGAGAGTCAAAACAAAGATCCATCCACAGGAAAACTGTTCTTGCCATACATACCCTGGACATATATAAACCCCATTTTCCAACTGTATGATGATGATGACAACGATGACTGGGGACCCTTTTGGACTCCCTATGATTTTATTATATTATTATTATGGATATGTGTGGCGAGGGAGAGAGACTATTTCCTCTTTTAAAAACCACTTTGCTGCCATATGTTAGTTCAGTTTCTTCTTTTATATTGGCTGGGACTTTCTGTATGCTCTTGAACCTTTGTACTTTATATCACAGGCAATGAAACACTCTTGCGTATAACGAAGTAACACAGTTTATTTATAACTTCTGGCTCCAACGCTTGTGGTTACATTTGTGTTTTGTTGCAATCTTGAGGCTTACAGTCAGTATCATTTACTTGGTTAACTTTTCTGAATAAACTATCAATGTTTCACATTCACAAACATGTTACTTCCTTTACACGCTCTTGGCTGAATTACATTCTGAACTAAGGCAACACTAGCCTTCTTTATGTTCCTTAAAACTCGAGCTCTATTTAGCTATCTGCTTCTCTATATCAGAAGTCTTTAACACATCTTCATAACTGCTTATTTCTATCAGGCACTCAAAAACCAACTCTCCTCTTCACACACAGATTCCTAACTGTCATTTTCAAACTCCCTCACTCTAACTGCCTCTTTCAGAACCTTGGCTCCGCCCCTTTGGAATGTTCAACTCTGCTCTCCCCAACTGTCATTTTGGCCTAACAGCCTTTTCAAATCCTGGGCCTACACTAATCTGCATATGACCAATCGGCTTCACATATGCAAATGAATCCTATCTCTGCTGTTGCTACCCTGTCTGTGCCTATTCTTCCCTATCTGCCATTTGTAAACATAGAGCTATACACCAAAACTTTAACATAGAGTAGCAATTTCACTACAATATGTCATCAGCTGGAGACCCTTCCCATCAGCACCAACTGCCGCTCTGGGCCAGAGTGAAGGGGGGGGGCAGGGGACAGTTCCACCTTGTCTCCTGTGCTGTTCGAATAATATTTATAATATTATAATGTAATGCAATATAATACTACTACTACTACTAATAATAATAATAATAAGATATTATAATTATATATTTATATTACATGTAATATTACTAATAATATTACTATACAGTGGTATGGTGCAATCCTTGTGGGATGCTTCTCTCATGTCCCTGCATGAGGAGCTGGAGCTGACAGAGGGAGCACAGCAACCCAGTGATTCCAACCATGACAACACATAAAACTGAGTCTTCCTTGCCTTAGAAAACTCTACAAAATTATTGGGTTGCCATAAATCAACAGGTGACTCAAAGGCACATATACACACACACAGAAACGAGCTACATTGCAAAAATTGCAATGATTTGAGTCCTACATAAGGATTTGGGGAGATTTGGGGAGAGAAAGGCTTGAATTTCTGCTCAGGCAATGGCAAACCACCTCTGACTGTATCTTGCCAAGCCAACCCTAGGATAGGGACATCATAAATCAGAGCTGACACAATGTTTATGCAAACATCATCGCTGTTTGCATAACGGTACGGAGCAGCACAAGTAGGCAAAATTGACTGCTCCTATCTGCAAGGAACCTGCAGACTCCGATTACCAAATCCCCTTCTTTTTGGAGGATGTCAGGGAGAAAAGTAATTAAAGGAGGCCATGTCTCAGGCAGGGCAAGCTGGCAGGATTGAGCGACCGGCTTTGGGCTGTCATGATGTCACAATGACTAACCAGAGGCGGGAAGGAGGCCCATGGGATGCCGGAGAACAACAACAGTCAGCGGATGGGAAGAGCTGCATTAAGGATGTCCAAATCCCGGGGATTTGCTACTGATCGAAAAACCAGTGTTCAATACAATCCCCAGAGGAATAAAGGCTATGCAGAACTGCTCTCTCCTTCTAGAGCAGCAGTTCCCAACCTTCCTAATGCCGCGACCCCTTAATACAGTTCCTCATGTTGTGGTGACCCCAAACCATAACATTATTTTCGTTGTTACTTCATAACTGTCATTTTTCTACTGTTATGAATCGTCATGTAAATATCTGATATGCAGGATGTATTTTCATTCACTGGACCAAATTTGGCACAAATACTTAAAATGCCCAAATTTGAATATTGGGGGGGGGGGGGGGTATTGATTTTGTAGTCACTGGGATTCATAGTTCACCTACAATCAAAGAGCATTCTGAACTCCACCAACGATGGAATGGAATTGAACCAATCTTGGCACACGGAACTCCCATGACCAATCAGCAGGTCCAACAGAGAATAAATAATTGATTTTGTCATTTGGGAGTTGTACTTGCTGGGATTTATAGTTCGCCTACAATTAAAGAGCATTCTGAACTCTACCAATGATGGAATTGAACCAACTTGGCACAAAGAACTCTCACAACCAAGAGAAAATACTGGAAGGGTTTGGTAGGCATTGACCTTGAGTTCTGGAATTGTAGTTCACCTATATCTAGAGAGCACTGTGGACTCTAACAATGATGGATCTGCACCAAACCTGACAAAAATTCTCAATATATCCAAATGTGAATACAGGTGGAGTTTGGGGGAAATAGACCTTGACATTTAGGAGTTGTAGTTGCTGGGATTTATAGTTCACCTACAATCAAAGAGCATTCTGAACTCCACCAACGATGGAATGGAATTGAATGAAACTTGGCACACAGAACTCTCACAACCAAGAGAAAATACTTGAAGGGTTTGGTGGTCATAGACCTTGAGTTCTGGAATTGTAGTTCACCTACATCTAGAGAGCACTGTGGACTCAAATAATGATGGATCTGGACCAAACTTGGCACGGATGCTCAATATGCCCAAAAGTGAACACTGGTGGAGTTTGGGAAAAACAGACCTTGACATTAGGGAGTTGTTGCTGCTGGGATTCATAGTTCACCTACAATTAAAGAGCATTATTGAACTCCTTCAACAATGGAATTGAACCAAACTCCCATGACCAACAGAAAATACTGGAAAGGTTTGGTGGTCAATACCTTGAGCTTTGGAGTTGTAGTTCACCTACATCCAGAGAACACTGTGGAGTCGAGGCTGCATGGCTGCCTTTATTACCTTCCCGCTGAAGCAGTACCTATTGATCTATTCACATTTGCATGTTTTTGAACAGCTAGGTTGGCAGGAGCTAGGGCTAACAGTGGGAGCTCACCCCAGCCCGCGGCTTTGATCTGCCAACCTTTAGGACAGGAGATTCAACAGTTATCGGTTGAACCCATTGCGCCACCTGCGGACCCTGACCTGCTTATTCCAAAATGGCACCAGTTTCCCCCTATCAGCTCTAATTTGTGAGATACAGAACATACGGCATATGCTACTCTTTGTCTGCTCGCCCATTGAAAGCCATTATAACCATATCTAAGAAACTAGAGCCGATCCAATACAATTATCTGGATCAGTATCCCAAATAGCCTCAGAAATAGGCCTCCAAACCAAGACACCAGGAAAAAAAAATTGGTTGGGAATTATAGATATATATTAAATATTTATATAGAGCTAGCCTATGTGAAAAGAAGGAAGATCTGAGCCATAGGGGAAACTCAAAGCCTCTTGCTCCTGCCGCTCTGCATTTCCAGGTTAATCAGCCAGCGTCAGCAGATGGAAAGAAGGCCTGGCAGTTCTCGTTATCCGGGGCTGACTAACGAGGAAAAGCAAGCCTAGGGAAAAGAGACGACGAAATGTTGGATCTTAAGAGCTGGAGGAAGGGGAAGACTGCAAAGCAATGCTATGGAATCCCAGGAATTTTAGTTTTGCAAGGTCTTTAGCCTTCTCCACCAAAGAGTGCCGCACCAAACTTCCATAGCATTGAGCCCCAGCAGTCAAAAGTGGAGTCAAACTGCATTAATTCCACAATGTGGACGCAGCCCACGTCAGTGCTCCTTTGCAAGCCCTGTTCTCCTGCCAGGATGGATGTCTTATAATTAAAGCAGAGGAAGAAATTATTATAGCTCCATAACGTTAGCGGGAAAGGCAGTCAGGGATCTAAATTAATAGACCCCCGATTAATTTGGCTGTAATTTCCCCGCCAGGTTGTGAAATCAGTCCCGGCCAAGTGCTGTGGGAGCAAATGAAGCCGAATCAATTCTCTCAAGCATTAGGCATTCAGATTTAATAAAACGCCGCAGCCCCTGGAGTTAAACTCGACTGTGCCGCAAAGAATGTGAAGCCAGAGACTGCAGCAGTACTATTTCTTACAAATTTTTGACATTTTGGCATCAGCTTGAGACTCTCTTTTGCCTGATCACGATCCACCCCAAGCTAGGTCTACTGGGATAGCAATCGCTTAGGGATTTCCTCTAATATATTCTAGACGTCTCACAAAAAGGTCTAGGATGACGGGAAGGAGCCGCGTAGGTTGCTGAGCCATACGACTGGGACAGTTCCCTGGCTTACGTTCAAAGGCTTTGGCCTCCCCTGGCCCTCATCCACAATCATCCCAACTCTCTCCTGCTCTGCTATCTATATAAATAAAAATGTAATGTTCGTTTGTGGGATTAACAGAACTTAAAAACCACTGGGCAAATTGACACCAAATTTGGATACAATACATTTATCAGGCCAATGAGTGTCCATCATAAAAACACGGAAAAAACATGGTGGAAGGGACTTAAAAAGTCCACCCCACCCCTCCAAATACATTACAATGCATGCACAAAACCACACACACACATATATATACACAAACACATATATATATACACATATATGTATATATACACACAAAACACATACACAGAAAAGGGGGAAGGAAGGAAGGAAGGAAGGAAGGAAGGAAGGAAGGAAAGAAGGGTAGAGAAGGAGAGAGAGAAAGAGGGAAAGAAGGAGGGAAAGGAGGGAAGGAGAGAAAGAAAGAAGGGTAGGGAAGGAAGGAGAGAAGGAAGGAGAGAAGGAGGGAGAGAAAGAGGGAAAGAAGGAGAGAAGGAAAGGAAGAAAGATAGAGAAGGAAGGAAGGAGAGAAGGAGGGAAAGAAGGAAAGAAAGAAGGGTAGAGAAGGAAGGGAGGGAGGGAGGGAGAAGAGGAGGAGAGGGAGGAGGGAAAGAAGGAGGGAAAGAAGGAGGGAAGGAGAGAAAAGAAAGAAGGGTAGAGAAGGAAGGAAGGAAGGAAGGAGAGAAAGAAGGAGGGAGATAAAGAGGGAAAGAAGGAGGGAAGAAGGAAAGAAAGAAAGGTAGAGAAGGAAGGAGAGAAGGAAGGAAAGAAGAAGGGAAAGAAGGAGGGAAGGAGAGAAAGAAGGAAAGAAAGAAGGGTAGAGAAGGAAGGAAGGTGAGCGAGGAGAGAGAGGAAGGAAAGAAGGAGGGAAGAAGAGAAAGAAGGAAAGAAAGAAAGGTAGAGAAGGAAGGAAGGAGAGAGAGGAGGGAGAGAAAGAGGTAAAGGAGGGGAGAAGGAAAGAAAGAGGAGGAAGGAAGGAGAGAAGGAAATAAAAAAGTGAAAGAGGGAAGGAAGGAAGGAGAGAAGGAACGAAAGAGATAAAGAGGGAAGGGAAGGAAGGAAAGAGACAAGGAAGGATGGAACCAAAAAGCAAAGGAAGTGAGAAAAGAAACAGGTAAAGAAGGAAGAAAGAAGGGAAAGAAAAAGAGGGAAGGAAGGAAAGAGGGAAATAAAGAAGGAGAGAAAGAGGGAGGGAAGGTTGGCCACAGCAACGCGTGGCGGGTACAGCTAGTTATATAATGTATACAGCTAGTTATATAATGTATAATATATACTACAGTAGAGTCTCACTTATCCGACCTTCGCTTATCCGACATTCCATCTTATCCAACGTGCCCCTTTTCCTCCAGCATTTCCCCTTCAATTAAAGGAGTGCTCCCCAACTCTCTCTCCACTCCCAATAAGTGAAAAATGCAAGACAAAGAGGAGGAAGAGGGAGGAAAGGGAGGAAAAAGGCAGGACCAGAAGCAGAAGCATCCTCTCTCCTTTCCTCTGTGATTTCCATGCTCCTCTTCCACAGCCAAGCACTTTCTGCTGGTCTGCTCTAGCCCTGAGGCTTTGCCTTGCCTTAAACCTTTGAGTCCCTGTTGTTAGTATTCTAGGTGTCTAGTGCCACGTCGGACGGCTAACAGTTGGAGACTCCACATTACCCAACAGCTCCCCTAGGGGAGAATATAAATAAAATTTATTATTATTATTATTATTATTATTATTATTATTATTATTATTATTTGAAACACAACATGTACACAGAAAACAAGATCACTCTGCTGGCTGTTGTATTGGATTGCATGTCGGACACTTCACAAGTGTCTAGAACTGTGTGATGTATCAGCAAATAATGCATACAGATCCAAGTAGTTTGGCCTTTTTCAGCTGACAGATGGTAATTTTGTCAGTGCCGATTGTGTTTAAGTGCAGGCCAAGGTCTTTAGGCACTGCACCCAGTGTGCCGGTCACCACTGGGACCACCTTAACTGGCTTGTGCCAGAGTCTTTGCAGTTTGATCTTTAAATCCTCATATCATGTCAACTTATTATTATTATTATTATTATTATTATTATTATTATTTGAACACACAACACGGTTGATACACAGCAAACAAGATCACTCTGCTGGCTGTTGTATTGGATTGCACGTCGGACACTTCACAAGTGTCTAGAACTGTGTGATGTATCCGCAAATAATGCATACAGATCCAAGTAGTGTGGCCTTTTTCAGCTGACAGATGGTAATTTTGTCAGTGCCGATTGTGTTTAAGTGCAGGCCAAGGTCTTTAGGCACTGCACCCAGTGTGCCGGTCACCACTGGGACCACCTTAACTGGCTTGTGCCAGGGTCTTTGCAGTTTGATCTTTAAATCCTCATATCATGTCAACTTATTATTATTATTATTTGAACACACAACACGATTGGTACACAGCAAACAAGATCACTCTGCTGGCTGTTGTACTGGATTGCACATCGGACACTTCACAAGTGTTTAGAACTTGTGATATATCAGCAAATAATGCATACAGATCCAAGTAGTGTGGCCTTTTTCAGCTGACAGATGGTAATTTTGTCAGTGCCGATTGTGTTTAAGTGCAGGCCAAGGTCTTTAGGCACTGCACCCAGTGTGCCAGTCACCACTGGGACCACCTTGACTGGCTTGTGCCAGAGTCTTTGCAGTTCGATGATTAAATCCTATAATAATAATAACAATTATTATTATTATTATTATTTGAAACGCAACAAGATGAGTTCACAGCAGACACTCTGCTGGCTCCTGAATTGGATCACACGTTGGATACTTCCCAAGTGACTAGGACTGTGTGATGTATTGAGGAATAATGCGTGCAGATCCCAGTAAGGTGGTCTTCTGCAGCTGGCTGATGGTAATTTTGTCAGTGCCGATTGTGTTTAAGTGCAGGCCAAGGTCTTTAGGCACTGCACCCAGTGTGCCGATCACCACTGGGACCAACTTGACTGGCTTGTGCCAGAGTCTTTGCAGTTCGATCTTTAAATCATCATATTGTGTCAGCATTTCCTGTTGTTTCTCTGCAATCCTGCTGTCACCTGGGATTGTTGCTGTTGTTATTATTATTGGGGGACATGGGGAGGAGAATGGACACTCCTCCATTTTGTTAAAGTCCTCTTTTGTCTGCAACCTCAAATGCTTGGTCTCAATAATAATAATAATCACAGTAGATCAGATAGAAAAACATCCCAATTTCCTTCTGGACAGAAACTTAACTTTTCTTTCCCACCAATGGCTCTAGCTTGGTTTGAGTTTTATGTGTCTCGATACCAGAAAAATCCCAACAAACAGCAAGCACATCCCAGACAGACACTAACATGCCCTCAGGTAGAGTTGTCTCTTCCTTTGCCCACATGGTTCCCAGCCTCTGATTACATTGGCCATTTCCATCCACATTCCAGAGCCCCATGTTGCCTGGAGAATATTAATGCCATCTCCACAAGACCTGTTTTTACTTAATGGCATTGGAGACATATGGCTTGTAGCTTTGTTTATTTTCAAACTGAGCTGCTGAAAAGATTTACTTGCAGTTCCATGCAAGGAAGTGTTAACATGGCATTAATATTTTTCTTTCATAACGGGTTAGCAGTCAGCGATGTATATAGCCTTTGGGCCAAATCTGTCTGCCGGAGGGCTAGCTCCTGGCTATCGTGTTCCTATCTAAAAGGGAAGAAGGAAAGGAGGGTGGGTGAGGAATAAAAGTAAGCAAGCAAGAGGAAGAGCTGTCTACCAATCATCTTGATTCCAACAGGGTTTTCCACGGTAGAGATAAAGGGATGGCCCTCTTCCACCATATAAACAAACTCTTTTCTCCCTCCCTTTCGCTCCCTTAAATAAAGCAGGATGCAAGAAAGTGTGATCTCAATGCATCGTTACTGGTAGGACACCTACAAAACTAGCTGCTGACCAGTATGTTCAGTACAGACCGTTACAAAGAAGATGGGTTCATAGGTTCAGAAGCAGATTACAGGAGTTGTCTTCATAGACCTGTCAGCAGCCTATGACATTGTAAATAATCTCCTTCTCCTGAGAAATTATATATAATATTACATATGGCTACCACCTCACTCGCTTCCTAGGAAATCTACTACAAAACAGGAGCTTTTTTGTTGAGTTCCAGGACCAGAGAGGCAGATGGCAAAACGGAAGAACGGCCTGCCTCAGGGGAGGGTGCTTGCTCCATTAATGTTCAACATTTACACAAATCGTCAGCCACTGCCAGAACAGAGTTTCATCTATGCTGACGATCATGCCATCACCACTTAAGCAAGGAGCATAGAAATAGTTGAACAGAAGCTCTCCAAAGCTTTAGGTGCTCTTACTGCCTACTGCAGGGAAAACAAGGTGATTCCTAATCCATCTAAAGTGCTTTTCATCTTAAGAACAGACAAGCATCTCGAGCTCTGAGGATTACCTGGGAAGGAATCCTACTGGAGCATTGCAGCGCACCCAGATACCTGGGAGTCACTCTAGACCATGCTCTGATTTATAAAAAGCACTGCTTGAATATCAAGCAAAACATGGGTGCTATATATTTCCCCCATGTCAGGCACAACTTGTGAAACTGCAAGTAGCTTCTGATGTGAGAGAATTAGCCTTCTGAAAGGACATTGCCAAAGGGACACCGGATGTTTTGATGTTTTACCATCCTTGGGGAGGCTTCTCTCACATCCCTGCATGAGGAGCTGGAGCTGACAGAGAGAACTCATCCGTGCTCTCCACAGATTCGAACCTCCGACCTACTAGTCTTCAGTCCAACCAGCATAAGTGTTTAACCCATTGCGCCACTGGATGCTCCTGGTACTAGAAATAATATCATACGAAAACTGACTGGCACAACCTGGGGATCACAACCAGACCCAGTGAAGACATCTGCCCTTGTGCTTTGTTACACTGATGCTGAATACACATGCCCAGTATGGAATACATCTCACCACGTTAAAACAGTGGATGTGGCTCTTAATGAGACATGCCACTTTATCACAGGATATCTACGCCCTACACCGCTAAAGAAATTACACTGTTTAGCCGGTATTGCACCACCAGACACCCATTGGAAAGTAACAGCCTGTAATGAAAGCACCAAGGCAGTGACATCTCCGGCCTATCCTCTGTTCGGATATAAGCCAGCAAGCCAACGCCTTATATCAAGAAACAGCTTCCTAAGATGTACAGAGATACTTGCAGGAACACCCCAGCAAGCAAGAGTCCAAAAGTGGCAGGCTAATACCAGATGAGAGACTCCCTCCTGGGTACACAGAAGACTAGCGACTTGGAAGACGGTAAACAGACTGTGCTGTGGCACCACGAGATGCAGAGCTAACCTTAAGAAATGGGGCTACAAAGTGGAGTCCACAACATGCGAGTGTGGAGAAGAGCAAACCACAGACCACCTACTACCATGCAACCTGAGCCCTGCCACGTGCACAATGGAGGACCTTCTAAGAGCAACACCAGAGGCACTCCAAGTGGCCAGCTTCTGATCAAAGGACAATATAATCACAAGTGTTTAACTTTGTTGTTCTTCTTTATATTATAACTTTATAATAATATACAGATCAAAAGACAACCTGGCAAAATGGCATGACCTAAAAGAATTTCACACCTTATGTGACTGTGGAGCAGAACAGACAACTTTGTGTCTGTATGCTTGTCCACTATGCCTTGCCTCATGTACAGAGGAAGAATTATTGGAGGCTACAGACAGCCCCTGTTCAGAAGATTCCAGCTCACTTTCCGTCGCTGTGATAATTTGATTTTGGGAAGAAATGGCTTGTTGTGGAAACAAGAATTGGTGATAAAGCTTTGGGGAGACCCCTTTCCCCCATGATAATAACTCTTCCAGGAGTGAATTTCCCTTCCAAGGGACAGATTTCTCTCACGTCCTGTTGTGTCAGGACCCTGTTCTTATCTATGAGTCATTTGTAACTCAGGGACTGCCTGCATTATGGAATCTAACAGGCAAAGAGAAGCTGTTTAATGCAGATGTGTCCCATAGAAGCAAAACAATCCTGTGGTTTTCTGCCCATTAAACCGCATATAAATAGCTTCTGGAGGATTTGAAGAATCTAAAAAGCACTGAAAAAGGGGACTCTGGAGCACTGCTGCCCCCAATTGGCCGCAATCAAACATTTGCATTCAATCTTTACTTACTACCTCCTCACTACCTCTGAGGATGCTTGCCATAGATGTAGGCGAAACGTCAGGAGAGAATGCTTCTGCAACATGGACATCCAGCCCGGAAAACTCACAGTAACCAAGAGGAAAAATTCCTAGGGTGTATCTACACTCTATAACAATTTGTTTACTACCTCACTACCTCTAAGAATCCTCACTACCTCTGAGGATGCTTGCCATAGATGTAGGCAAAACATCAGGAGAGAATGCCTCAAGAACATGGCCATATAGCCCGAAAACACCTACAACAACCCAATCTTTACTTACTTCACCAAAAAATAGTTCCCCACTTGGAACTAAGGGTACATTTCCATTGTAGAATTAAAACGGTTTGACACCACTTTAACTGCCATGGCTCAATGCTAAGGAATGCTAGGAGTTTGGTGAGGCAATGGAACTCTCTGGCAGAAAAGGCAAAAGACCTTGTAAAACTGCAAATCCCAGAACCCCAGAGCATTAAGCTAGGCCAGTGAAAGTGGGGTCAAACTGCAATTATTATTGTTGTGGCGTTGCTGTGAGTTTTTCAGGCTGTCTGGCCATGATTCAGAAGCATTCTCTCCTGATGTTTCGCCCACATTTATGGCAGGCACCCTCAGAGGTTATGAGATTTGTTGGAAACTAGGCAAGTGAGATTTATACACCAGTGGAATAATGTCCAGGGTGGGAGAAATAACTCGTCTGCTTGAGATAAGAGTGAATGTTGCCATTGGCCACCTTGATTAGCATTGAATGGCCTTGCAGCTTCAAAGCCTGGCTATTTCCTGCCTGGAGGAATCCTTTGTTGGGAGGTGTTAGATGCATACACCAGTGTATCCAGGGTGTGTGTGAGAAAGAACTCGTTTGCTCGAGGCAAGTGTGAATGTTGCCATGGGCCACCTTGATTAGCATTGAATGGCCTTAAAGCTTCAAAGCCTGGCTATTTCCTGCCTGGGGGAATACTTTGTTGGGAGGTGTTAGATGCATACACTAGTGTATCCAGGGTGTGTGTGAGAAAGAACTCGTTTGCTCTAGGCAAGTGTGAATGTTGCCATGGGCCACCTTGATTAGCATTGAATGGCCTTGCAGCTTCAAAGCCTGGCTGTTTCCTGCCTGGGGGAATCCTTTGTTGGGAGGTGTTAGATGCATACACCAGTGTATCCAGGGGGTGTGTGAGAAAGAACTCGTTTGCTTGAGGCAAGTATGAATGTTGCCATGGGCCACCTTGATTAGCATTGAATGGCCTTGCAGCTTCAAAGCCTGGTTATTTCCTGCCTAGGGGAAATCCTTTGTTGGAAAGTGCTAGATGGCCCTGATTGATTCTTGTTTGGAATTCAATTGTTTTTTTAGTGTTGCTCTTTATTTACTGTCCTGATTTTAGATTTTTTTTCAGCAGAAAGGAGGAAACCATGAAAATGAACCAAATCTGGCTACCAGTATTTTTTTAAAAACTCTAAAATCAGGATAATAAATAAGACAAAATAAATATAATAAATAAAACCAAATGTAAATGAAAAGCAAGCTGTCCTTGGGAGCGTTTTCATGAAAAGGAGAACCCCCTTTCGCCATCAAAGGATACTGAACCGGCATCGGTAATGACCTGAAGCACGATCGTAATAGAAGACCGGGGATGTAGCGTACCCAAAACTACTGCTTCGCATGTCTTCTTGATCATCTGCTCTCTGCTTCTTTCATAGACACCTGGAAAAAGGGGACAACAAACAAGAGCAACCCAATAAGCCTATAGGAAACAAAGGGTGCATATACACTGCTTTAACTGCCATGGCTCAATGCTATGGAATTATGGGAGTTGTAGTTTGGCAAGACACCAGCACTCCTTGGCAGAGAAGGTTGAAGACCTTGTAAAACTACAGTTCATAAGATTTGAGGCATAGCAGTTCAAGTGGTGTCAAACTGAATTAATTTGACAGTGCAGATTGAACTCTAAGACTGAAAGCAATCATCTTCCTATGCAAGTAAGGTTTCACACACACACACACAAATCATAGAATCATAGTTGGAAGAGACCTCATGGGCCATCCAGTCCAACCCCCTGCCAAGAAGCAGGAATATTGCATTCAAATCACTCCTGACAGATGGCCATCCAGCCCCTGTTTAAAAGCTTCCAAAGAAGGAGCCTCCACCACACTCCGGGGCAGAGAGTTCCACTGCTGAATGGCTCTCACAGTCAGGAAGTTCGTCCTCATGTTCAGATGGAATCTCCTCTCTTGTAGTTTGAAGCCATTGTTCCGCATCCTAGTCTCCAAGGAAGCAGAAAACAAGCTTGCTCCCTCCTCCCTGTGGCTTCCTCTCACATATTTATACATGGCTATCATATCTCCTCTCAGCCTTCTCTTCTTCAGGCTAAACATGCCCAGGCTAAACATGCCCAGCTCCTTAAGCCGCTCCTCATAGGGCTTGTTCTCCAGACCCTTGATCATTTAAATATACAATAGAGTCTCGCTCACCCAACATAAATGTGCCGGCAGAATGTTAGATGAGCAAAAACGCTGGATAATAATAAGAGATTAAGGAAAAGCCAATTAAACATTAAATTATGTAATGATTTTACAAATTAAGCACCAAAACATCATGTTTTACAACAAATCGACAGAAAAAGCAGTTCGATACACGGCAACGTTGTGTAGTAATTACTGTATTATGAATTTAGCACCAAAACATCACAATGTATTGAAACAGCTGTGGTGGATCCAGACAGAAGGCAGACTGTGTTGGATAATACAGAATGTTGGATAAGTGAAGGTTAGATATGCGAGACTCTACTGTGTGTGTGTATGGGGGAGGGTTGAATGAAAAGTAATGCCTCCACCTTTGTAACTTGGGTTTGGATGGGAATATTTTAATAATTCAAACACAGAAATAATCCATAGAATGTGCTTTTTCACTACCACTATTCACTTTTCCACATAATCACCAAACAATTGGATACATTTCTGCCAATGATGAACAAGTTTCCTGAAGCCGTCACAGAATAAGTCGACACAAGTTTTATCACCAATCCTTGTTTCCACAAGAGTAGAAATATTCCAAAATCCAATTATCACAGGAACAGAAAGTGAGGTGAAATCTTCTGAACAGAGGCATCAACAGCAAAACAAACTCCACAGGGGTGTGAAACCTTCCCTATGCTATTCAAAACTTGTTTGTGTGTGTACCTGGAGTTACAGTTAAAAAGTGTACTTGTTGTAACTTACAAATTCAACTTAAAAACAAACCTACAGAACCTATTTTGTTTGTAACTTGGAGGCTGCCTGCATATTTATTTTATTTCACTATCAAAGGGGACTCAGGGTGTCCTTACAAAGGCAACAATTAGATGGTGCATACACACATACCTCAAAAAATAAACAAAAGCATTAGGACCAAACCAATTAAAACACGACATCTCTTCTGACACACACGCAGAGAGAGAGCTCAAAGCACACAGCACATACTCTCCATATTCTCCATACCAGTAGTTCTCCACCTTCCTAATGCCACAACCCCTTAATAGAGTTCTTCGTGTTGTGGTGACCCCCAACCATACCATTATTTTTGTTGCTACTTCATAACTGAAATTTTGCTACTGTTATGAATTGTAATGTAAATATCTGATATGCAGGATGTATTTTCATTCACTGGACCAAATTTGGCACAAATACCTGATACGCTCAAATTTGAATACTGGTGTGGTTGGGGGGTATTGATTTTGTAATTTGGGAGTTCTAATTGCTGGGATTTATAGTTCACCTACAATCAGAGAGCATCCTGAACCCCACCAACAATAGAATTAGGTCAAACTTCCCACACAGAACTCCCTAGACCAGTGTTTCTCAACTTTCCTAATGCCGCGATCCCTTAATACAGTTCCTCATGTTGTGGTGACCCCCCCAACCATAAAAATATTATTTTCGTTGCTACTTCATAACTGTCAATTAGCTACTGTTATGAATCGTAATGTAAATATCTGATCTGCAGGATGTATTTTCATTCACTGGACCAAATATGGCACAAATACCTGATACACCCAAATTTGAATACAGGTGGGGTTGGAGGGGGGGGGGTTGATTTTGTCATTTGGGAGTTGTAGTTGCTGGAATTTGTAGTTCACCTACAATCAAAGAGCATTCTGAACTCCACCAACAATGGAATTGAACCAGACTTGGCACACAGAACTCCCATGACCAACAGAAAATGCTAGAATGGTTTGGTGGGCATTGGTCTTGAGTTTGGGAATTGTAGGTCACCTAAATCCAGAGAGCACTGTGGACTCAATCAATCATCAATCTGGACCAAACTTGGCACGAATACTCAATATGCCTAAATGTGAACTCTGGTGGAGTTTGGGGGAAATAAACCTTGACATTTGGAAGTTGTAGTTGCTGGGATTTATAGTTCACCTACAATCAAAGAGCATTCTGAACCCCATCAATGATAGAATTGGGCCAAACCTCCCACACAGAACCCCCATGACCAACAGAAAAAATTGTATATTCTGACAGTCTTCAGTGACCCCTCTGACACCCACTCGCATCCCGACCCCCGGGTTGAGAAACACTGCCCTAGACCAAAAGAAAATACTGAAAGAGTTTAGTGGGCATTGACCTTGAGTTTTGGAGTTGTAGTTCACCTACATCCAGAGAGCATTGTGGCCTGAAACAATGTTAGATCTGGACAAACGTTGGCATGAAATCTCAATATGCCCAAATGTAAACACCGCTGGGGTTTGGGGAAAATAGAGCTTGACATTTGGGAGTTGTACTTGTGGGATCTATAGTTCACCTACAATCAAAGAGCATTCTGAACCCCACCAATGATGGAATTGGGTCAAACTTCCCACACAGAACCCCCATGACCAACAGAAAATACTGTATTTTCTGGTGGTCTTTGGCGACCCCTCTGACACCCCCTTGCGACTCCCCCAGGAGTCCCGGCCCCAGGTTGAGAAATGCTGGTTTAGATCTTGTGGCCTTGCAAAGATTTCTATGACAAGGAAAAGGTGTTCCTTTTTTGTTGTGAAAAGGCACTTCAAAAACTACTCCAGTAAATAAGCCCTAAAGGCATACATACAAAAATCGCATTTCGTTTAATCCTAATACCATCAAATCTGCAAATAAGATCAGCAGCACTTTAATTTGGGGGAGAAAAAAGGAAAGCGATTTGTATCCGGGAGAACGGGACTAAACTTTTTGTTTCTTAATTTAATTATTCACAGCCAATCAAGACCCCCTGGAGGCTTCAAGGCATTGAAAAGTCTCAGCAGGAAGAGAGGGAAGTAAGATGAGAATTTCATACTTTTCGCCCCCCTCTGATAGCAGTAATTTTTCGTTTTGGGGCTCCCTGCGGAGGGAACAAGATAGCCAGATGGCATCGCCGCAGGATTCCAGATGGACCACTTCGTTGAATTCATAACAGCTCAGCTCACCTTTTGATTGCACGGGTTTCCAGCTGAGAAGGAGCGGGAAAAAGGACTGGTGAGAATGCTAAATGTGTTGTTGTGTACCTGCCAGGCATCTCCGAACGGTATTGTGATATTAAACCGCGTTATATGAGTTCACATGGACAATATAAAGCAGTTTCAAACTACATTATATAGCACTGTAGAGGGATTATAGAGATCCAGGCAGTCATGCAGAAACAATCAAATAGGTGCTTTTCTGCTGTGCTCCAAAGCCTCCAGGATCCTCAAATTTGGGCACAAAACAGCCTGATATTGCTGTGTTGTAAATAAAAGTACTAAAACCCAGTGGTTTGGCTTTATTGTTCAACCAAAAACATTGCAGGGGCAAAATGAGGCTAAATATAAAAGCAAAACTAAAACAGGTATAAGATACAGGAGCAAAAATTGCTTCATAGTAATTAAAAAAATAAAACATAGTAATAATTAAAATTATTATTATTATTATTATTATTATTATTATTATTTTGAGGAGTCCCCGGTGGCGCAGTGGGTTAAGCCCCTGTGGCGTCAGGACTGAAGACCAACAGGTTGCAGGTTCGAATCCAGGGAGAGCGCGGATGAGCTCCCTCTGTCAGCTCCAGCTCCTCATGAGGGGACATGAGAGAAGCCTCCCACAAGGATGATAAAACATCAAAAAACATCCGGGTGTCCCCTGGGCAACGTCCTTGCAGACAGCCAATTATCTCACACCAGAAGCGACTTGCAGTCTCACAAGTTGCTCCTGACATGACAAAATAATAATAATAATAATAATAATAATAATAAAAACTCAGGTCAGATTCAAACATAACAATGGCAAACATACTGACGAGACTGTTTTATTGTTTTATTGCTTGCTGATGTATGGTTTTAATTGTGATATATGTTTAATTGTGGTTTTACTATTGTAATTGTTTGTATTGGCATCGTATCGGTGCCCAACATAAGGCATTGAATCTTGCCATTATTTATGTGTAAACCGCTTTGAGTCCTCCCAGGGTTGAGAAAGGCGATATATAAATACTGTAAATAATAAATAATCTATATAAATAAAAATGTAATGTTTGTTTGTGGTATTAACAGAACTCAAAAACCAGTGGGCCAATTGGCACCAAATTTGGACAACACACACCTAACAACCCAATGTATGTCCTTCACTCAATTTTTTTTTTTGATTTTGTCATTTGGGAGTTGTAATTGCTGGGATTTATAGTTTACCTACCATCAAAGAGCTTTCTGAACTCCACCAACAATGGAATTGAACCAAACTTGGCACACAGTTCTCCCATGACCAAGAGAAAATACTGGAAGCGTTTGGTGGGCAGTGTCCTTTGGTTTTGGAGTTGTAGTTCACCTACTTCCAGAGTGCACTGTGGACTCAAACAATGATGGATCTGGACGAAACTATACAAGAATACTCAATATGCCCAAATGTGAACATTGGTGGAGTTTTGGGAAAATAGAATCTTGACATTTGGGACTTGTAGTTGCTGGGATTTGTAGTTCACTTACAATCAAAGAGCGTTCTGAACCCCACCAACCGATGGAATTGAACCAAACTTGGCACACAGAACTTCCATGCCCAAAAGAAAATACTGGAAGGGTTGGTGGGCATTGACCTTGAGTTTGGGAGTTGTAGTTCACCTACATCCAAAGATGACTGTGGACTCAAACAATGATGAATCTGGACCAAACTCTACAAGAATACTCAATTTCCCCAAATGTGAACACTGGTGGAGTTTGGGGAAAATAGAATCTTGACATTTGGGAGTTTTATTTACTGGGATTTATAGTTCACCTATAATCACAGAACATTCTGAACCCCACCAACGATAGAATTGGGCCAAATTGGTTATGTTGTTTTTACTCTGTATGTTTTGTGATGTTATTTGGGAACCACTCTGAGTCCCCTCAGGGAGATAGAGCGGTATATAAATAAAGTTTTTTAAAAAAATATTATTATTATTATTATTATTATTATTATTTTACATTACAATTTATAACAGTAGCAAAATTACAGTTATGAAGTCGCAATGAAAATAATGTTATGGTTGGGGGTCACCACAACATGAAGAACTATATTAAGGGGTCGTGGCATTAGGAAGGTTGGGAAACACTGCTGTAGACCTTAAAACACTACAACTCTCATGATTCCATAGCATTGAGCCATGGCATGGAAACTGTGTGGAAATGTATTAACTCTGTAGTGTAGATGCACCATTTGTGGTCCACTTCTGCATGGGAGAATCTAGAATCAAATCCATGAAATACACTATGAGACATGATTTTTGTTCCTAGGTTATAAATGTCATTTCCTAATTGGTTCTATCATTAAAACATGGAAATAGGTATATTAAACTGTAAAAACGTTTTTGTGAGACATCCTACAACACATTTTGGTAGAGTTTTTCAATGAATATCTCATCAAGTCTCTCAACCAATTCAACATACAAGGCTGTTTGTGGCAACTACAAAAACAACGATTCTGGAGTATAATAACTACTTTCACAAGTACCGCACAATTAAAACAGAAATAACACTTTCAAACCAGGAACAGAAACTTTTTCAAATTGTGTACATAGTGTAATCAAAACCACAACGTCAAACCTACAAATGTGGAGGTTCAAATATATTTAATATATTTATATATTTATATATTTAAGTGATCATAGCTGGGGAAAGCACGTCTGTTGTTTTTAAGCATAGCAGTAACTGTGAGGAAACTTTATAACATGTTTGAACATGTGTGAGGCATTTTGATTATACTGTATCGTAAAAAAAATTTGGCCACATCATGAGGAGACAGCAAAGCCTAGAGCAGACAATTATGTTGGGGAAAGTAGAAGGAAAAAGGAAGAGGGGCCGACCAAGGGCAAGATGGATGGATGGCATCCTTGAAGTGACTGGACTGACCTTGAAGGAGCTGGGGGTGGTGACGGCCGACAGGGAGCTCTGGCGTGGGCAGGCCCATGAGGTCACGAAGAGTCGGAGACGACTGAACGAATGAACACACACACAAAAATTCTCCAATTTTAATAGTTTTAGTAAAAATTATGTGAACTCCAAAACTTTAAAATAGTTCCATGCTCACGATAATTCAGTTGGATGAATATTTCTTCATTTAGATATGTGTGTAAATGGGGGAGGGTACAATTTTTTTTGGTGGTTAGGTGTGGGATTTATGTTGATTAGTCCTGCAGTTTTAGTTTTGATGCTATGTTTTATACTTTAATGTTATGTTGTTTATTTTATTGCAATTTGTATCTCATTGTATTGTAATTTGTTGTTTGGGCTTGGCCTCATGTAAGCCGCTCCAAGTTCCCGTTGGGGAGTTGATGGCGGAGTATAAATAAAGATTATGATTATGATTATTATATTTTTGCAACAGATGATTCTCACCAGGTAAGCCCACTTTCGGCCTCAGCATGACTTCCAAGGTGGCTTTATCATAGATCTCTTTGCTGACCTTGACTTCTGAAGGTCCGTATACACCAGCAAGGACCGAAGTGTCTCCTAAAAACACAAAGAAACCATGAATAGGGCAAACATGATCAATCAGCTTATTTCAAAGCAGAACAATACATCTAAGTAAACATATAAAAAAGCAAACATTATATAGTGGAGTCAAATTATCCTTAATGTTGTTGTTGTATGCTTTGGAGTAGTTTCCAAGTCATAGTGACTCTGAGACGAAGCTACTACAGGGTTTTCTGGCAGGATTTGTTCAGAAGAAGTTTGCCATTGGCTTTCACTGAAGCTGAGAGAGTATGACTTGGTCAAAGTCACGCGGCGGGTTTCACAGCCCAGTAGGGATTTGAGTCCTGGGGCACACTGTAGAAATAAGTTTGACTTTAAGAGACACAGCTAAATGCTGTGGAATCTTGGGAGTTGTAGTTTTACAAGGACTTTAGCCTTCTCAACTCCCAGTATTCCAAAGCATTGAACAATGGCAGTTGTGTCAAACTGAATTAATTTCACAGTGTATGTCTCCAAAGTAGTTTTGTTATTATTACTACTACTACTACTACTACTACTACATAGGTTATATGAGGGAGAGCTGACTAAGAATGGGGTTCTGTGGAAAGGACTTCCAATCTGGGAAATAGAGGAGTCACATTATTATTATTATTATTTCCCGCTCCTTTTCTCCTAAAAAAGACATAAAGCAGCTAACGAACAATACAAACCATACAATGTGCAAATTAAAATGTAAAGCATAGAAACACTTAACAGAATTAAACACAGGACTATTTTTTTCCATGTCACGACCAACTTGAGAAGCTGCAAGTCGCTTTTAGTGTGAAAAAATTGGCAGTCTGCAAGGACATTGCCCAGGGGACGCCCGGATGTTTTACTATCCTATGGGAGGCTTCTCTCATGTCCCTGACAGATGGGAGCTCATCCCGCTCCCTGGATTCAAACTGCCAACCTTTCGATCAGCAGTCCTGCTGGCACAAGGGTTTAAACCATTGCACAGGACTATTAAAAATGCAGCATTCAAACATTTGATAACACTTGTTCCCTATTCCCAATACCAGAACTATGTTTTTAATGGATTTAATCTGAATTGTTTTTAAAATTAATTATGTTTCATGCTGTTTTAATATTTCTATGTTGGTCTATTTTAAATTGTACTGTAATGTATTGTCGAAGGCTTTCATGGGCGGAATCACTTGGTTGTTGTAGGTTTTTTTGGGCTATACGGCCATGTTCTAGAGGCATTCTCTCCTGACATTTCGCCTGCATCTATGGCAAGTATCCTCAGAGGTTGTGAGGTCACTACCTCTGAGGATGCTTGCCATAGATGCAGGCGAAACGTCAGGAAAGAATGCCTCTAGTACATGGCCATATAGGCCAAAAAACCTTACAACAACCCACTGTACTGTAATGTTTTAATGATAGCTGCTTTGAGGGCCCTTCCAAACAGGTGCTATATCCCAGGATCTGATCCCAGGTTTTCTGTTTATCTCAGATTATCGGACAGTGCAGACTCATATAATCCAGTTTAAAGCAGAAAACTTGGGATCAGATCCTGGGTTACAGGGTTTGCCTGGGGCCCCTTCCAGGGCCCTTTCACACAGCCCTATACCCCAGAATATCAAGGCAGAAAAATCTCACATTTTTTATTTATTTATAGTATTTATATAATGCTTTTCTCACCCCTAGGGGGGACTCAAAGCAGTTTACAAATAGCAGGCAAAATTCAATGCCTTACATTGGACACTGACACGATGCCAATCCATAACAGTTACAATAAGAATTTTTTAAAACCAGTTCAAAGCAGATATTGTGGGATTTCCTGCCTCGATATTCTGGGTTATATGACTGTGTGGAAGGGCCCTAGAAGGGCCATGAGTCTCCTTTTGGAGACAAAAAGTGGCAGTCTTTAGGAAGAGTTTGAAGACCTGGCTGTTCCGATGTGCCTTTCCAGAATAGGAACTCCAGCAACATGTCACAGATGCACTTTATCAGTTTTAAGATGGTCTGCACATTGCACATACCCTAATCCTACATCCACCTGTCACACCCAGCACTTTTTAATCTGTACCCATTACATTCAGCCCGGCCCTAGTTTTATTGTGTTATGGTGTACTATTTTTATTGTTTACTGCTATTGTTTTATTGTTTGATTTGCTTTAAGTTACGTGTTTTGTTATGCTGTTGTTTTATTGAGGCCTTGGCCTGTGTAAGCCGTGTTGAGTCCTTCGGGAGATGCTAGCGGGGTACAAATAAAGTTAATAAATAATAATAATATAAATAAACATAATAATACTAATAAATAATAATACAAATTAAACTACACTTTCAAAAGTTAAAAAGCAGTCACATTTAAAACCATGCCGTTTTCTCTTAAAATGGAATTTTTTTTAAAAAAAATATTCAAAATATAAATGTCTTCACTTGCCAACAAAAGGAGATGAATCTACACTGCAGAATTAATGCAGTTTGATACCACTTTAACTACTATGGCTCAAAGCTATGGGATTCTGGGTGTTGTAAAGTTGATGAAGCAGCACTCTTGGGCAGAGAAACTGCAACTTCCTTAGTACTGAGCCATGGGAGTTTAAGTGGTGTCGAACTGTATTAATTCTGCAGTGTAGATGCACCAAAGCAGACATGGGTAAACTGGGGGCCTCAGGTGTTTTGAACTCCAACTCCCAGCATTCCTAACAGTCTCAGGCCCTTTCCTTTTCCCCCTCAGCCGCTTAAGCGGCTGAGGGGGAAAAGGAAGGGGCCTGAGACTGTTAGGAATGCTGGGAGTTGGAGTCCAAAACACTTGGGAGGCCCTAAGTTTGACCTAGAGACAGCCCCAAAGAAGGGCAGAAGGGATAATAATTATTATTATTGTTATTATTATTAGCCAGGGCTGACCCTGCATCCAGGAAACGGAGCCATCGGGACGGGAAAGCAGTCCCTGTTCACACACGATTCGGCGCAAGGAAGGAAGATCCCCAGAATCGCACTTCTTCTGTTCGCTCTCCATCGCGCCAATCCACCCACGTGTCTCCCCTGGACGCTTCCGCATCCGGGGAATTTACCGACCAGCCTATGAGAAGCCGCTTAGCGCTAAGCTCCGCCCACTTTTAAAGCGAGGAACAAAAGTAAATATTGACAGCTCTACGGCTCCACTCCCATGGAATGCCGGGATTTGCAGTCCAGGGGTGGGGTTAGAATGATGAAGGCCTGTCTCGCTGAACTACAAGTACCAGAACCCCTCCGAAGGGAACATAGAGCTATGAAGTGGCAGTGACGGAGGCGTGGCCTCGGCTGTCCGCTAGGCCAAGCGAAAATGGCGGCGGCCACCACGACGTCGGCTCGAGTTGGGCTTCGTTCTCTGAAGCGGTTGCTGCTAGGCCGCACGCGGTTTCCCGGACGGGCCCCGGCCCGAGGCCTTCGCGCTGGAGTGAGTCCCCGAGACCAAAGGCTCTCCTGTATAGAAACCCCAGGAAGAGGCTTTTCCCTCTCTTCCCCCTTCCCTAATTGTGGGAGAAGAGGAATACCTAGGTTCTTGTGGGTTTTTCGAGCTATATGGCCATGTTCTAGAGGCATTTCTCCTGACGTTTCACCTGCATCTATGACAGGCATCCTCAGAGGTAGTGAGGTCTGTTGGAATTAGGACAATGGGTTTATATATCTGTGGAATGGCTGGGGTGGGGCAAAGAGCTCTTCTCTACTGGAACTAGGTGTGAATGTTTCAACTGACTACCTTGATTAGCATTTGAAGGCCTGGCTGAGCCTGGGAAAATGTTTTGTTGAGAGGTGTTAAGATGTGCCTGTTTCTTTCCTCTGCTGTTTTGCTGTTGCAATTTTAGAGTTTTTTAATACTGGTAGCCAGATTTTGCCATTGAAATCCACAAGCATGTGGACAATTTCAACAGAAAGGAAGGAAGAAACCATGAAAATGAACAAAATCTGGCTACCAGTATTAAAAAAAACTCTAAAATTACAACAGCAAAACAACAGAGAGGAAACAACCAGGCACATCTTAACACCTCTCAACAAAAATTTTTCCCAGGCTCAGCCAGGCCTTCAAATGCTCATGAAGGTGGTCAGTTGAAACATTCACACCTAGCTTCAGCAGGGAAGAGCTCTTTGCCCCACCCCAGCCATTCCACAGATATATAAACCCTTTTTCCTACTTCCAACAGACCTCACTACCTCTGAGGATGCTTGCCATAGATGCAGGCGAAACGTCAGGAGAAAAATTGCCTCCAGAACATGGCCCTATAGCCCGAAAAAACCCACAAGAACCTATTATTATTGTTATTCTTCTTTTATCTCTTGGTTGCCATTATTATTATTATTATTATTATTATTATTATTATGTATTGTCGAAGGCTTTCATGGCCGGAATCACTGGGTTGTTGTAGGTTTTTTCAGGCTATATGGCCATTTTCTAGAGGCATTTCTCCTAACGTTTCGCCTGCATCTATGGCAAAAGTCCTTTGTCTCACCCTGGTCATTCCACAGATATATAAACTCTTTTTCCTAGTTCCAGCAGACCTCACTACCTCTGAGGATGCTTGCCATAGATGCAGGCGAAACGTCAGGAGAAAATGCCTCTAGAACATGGCCATATAGCCTACAACAACCCATTATTATTATACTTTTGTCTCTTAGTTGCTATTATTATTATTATTATTATTATTATTATTATTCTACTTTTATCTCTTGGTTGCCATTATTATTCTGCTTTTGTCTATTGGTTGTCATTATTATTATTATTCTGCTTTTGTGAATTGGTTGTTATTATTATTATTATTATTATTATTATTATGCTTTTATCTCTTGGTCCCATTATTAGTATTATTAGTGTCATTCCATTTTTATCTCATGTTGGGGGTGCTTTGAATGCAATTTTCCTCCTTGGCAGGGAGTTGGACTGGATGGCCCATGAGGTCTCTTCCAACTCTATGATTCTATCCTGGTTGCCATTATTAGTATTAGTAATATTATCTTGCTTTTATTCTTGGTCACAGTTCATTATTATTATTGTTATTCTGCTGTTATCTCATGTTTTCCACTATTATATTTATTTATATCCCACAACATTTAAGAAATGTAATGTAAAATCCAAACATACAAATATTAAAAACAGAATTAAACACAAGGGATTCAATGACAGGGCTTCAAGGTGGCGAGGAGGGGGAGGCATAGAATGGTTTGATTAATTGCCATTCCTAATTCCACCTAAATATTTTGTAGGTCTTTCCAAGGAACAGTTTTCCAGCTTGTGGGCCATTTTGCATCTCAGTCAATACAAATAATAATAATAATAATAATAGAAAAAGAAGAACAGTCCTAGACGCTTGGGAAGTGTTCGACTTGTGATTTTGTGATACGAAATCCAGCATATATATCTCTTTTGCTGTGACATACTGTGTTTTTGTGTTAGCAAAATAATGATAATTATAATAATAATAATAGAAAAACTAACTGGGATCTTATCTGAATAATAATAATAATAATAAGAAGAAGAAGAAGAAGAAGAAGAACCAGCTGGGATCCCATCTCAATAATAATAATAATAATAATAATAATAATGGTGGTGGTGGTGGTGGTGGTGGTGATGATGATGATGATGATGATGATGATGATATTTAGGAGCAGGGTCTGCCTTCAAATCATTTCTGACATATAGTGATCCAAAAGTGAACATATTGAGTCTCTTAAAGAGAGAGAAAACAACATTGGACATTAAACAAATATAAAAGTAATAGTAATAATAAGAATAGGATTTTTCTTGGCAAGATTTCTTCAAAACCCTTGCCTTCCTTTGAGTCAGAGAGAGCCACCTGCCCAAGGGTCACTCAGTAGAGTTCCATGGCTGAGTAGAGAATTAGGGCCAATATATTTCATAGGTATTTATATATTTTGAAATAGACCCCATAGTTGTTGCAAGGAGATTTGTTTTCAGTATGCACCTAAGTGTGCAGATCATTTCCATTGCTTTTTGATGCAAGTAAGAAGTTTGGGACAAAAGCGCTTTGTCCCTTTCCCCCCAGAAGATCATCTAAGGATATCAGGAATTTTTTTTAAGTGTTTTCCAATACATTGGGGGGACGAGGTGGGAAGACTCCCTTTCTGGCTATTCGAGACTTTGCAGCTACTAAAACTGAGGGGAGGAGACATTCTCTCGGCCCTGTGACTTTCTCTTCCCCAATTGGGCCCTTTCAAGGGGTGTGTTGTTTTCCTGGACAGCATCCAGTCCTCGCCACCCTCCTCTCTGGTTTGATTTACTTACGGAGATCAATTCGTTTCCTTGTCACAGCTTTTCAGGGCCCAAGATCAACACAGAAATATATTTTTTGTGTCTCAGACTTGACTTTGACAAGGACCTCCGGTTTCTTAATTAAACACATCCTTCCCATATCTGACACCTTAATTGACACTTTTTTATTATTACTCAAACAGACTGAGCTGAATCCAGATATTGTTAGACCACAGATCCCAGCAACTCTATTCAGCTATAGCCAGTGAGTGAGAGGTGCTGGGATTCAAATCCATAATCTGGATTGGGCTATTCCCACCCTTGGATTAAAATACTATTGGGTTGTTGTAGGTTTTTCAGGCTGTATGGCTATGTTCTAGAAGCATTTTCTCCTGATGTTTCACCTGCATCTGTGGCAAGCATCCTCAGAGGTTGTGAGGTTTACACAACCTCTGAGGATGCTTGCCACAGATGCAGGCAAACCGTCAAGAGAGAATGCTTCTAGAACATGGCCATACAGCCCGAAAAACCTACAACTCAGTGATTCCGGCCATGAAAGCCTTTGACAATATATTAAAATGCTATTGTTACATCTATAAAGTACTCTAGTTCCATTACTGAAATTACTTTAGAGATGTACAGGGTGTCCATAATCTCATTATTTAAATGATAAAGACACTTTACATGAGAAAGAGACTTCATGGAAATCCTGTACATTCATTCCTCCTTGGAAAGCACTATTTTCCAACAGTGAGGAGGAAATGAAGGCACATTTGAAAGTAGCTGGAAGAGAAACAAGTCCTTCCCTTGCAGGGAGAAAGTAGGATAAAAATAAATGAATATATTTCCCGAAACACCTATCTCTTCTGGCAGGCCTACCCAGACAGTTTTAATGACGAATGTTAAACCTGCACCTTATGTTTAATAGGTTTTGTGTATTTTAATATGTATTTTGTGGGAATATGTTTTAATATGTGTATTTTAAAGAACGTATGTTTTACAGTGTTTTAACCTATCTCAAGCCACGAGGAGAGGCAGGCAATAAATAATAATAATTATTATTACTATTACTATTATTATTATTACTATATTGCCAGAAGGAGGGGTTTATTACCTTTAACTGTGTTTCTTCAAGTGGTCATCTGTGAAATTTGCACGCCACAGGTACGTATTTCACAGAGACCACGCTGAAGAAAGAGGGATTGCTTACCTGTAACCTTGTTTCTTTGAGTGGTCATCTGTGAAATTGGGGGTGGTGACGGCTGACAGGGAGCTCTGGCGTGGGCTGGTCCATGAGGTCACGAAGAGTCGGAAGCGACTGAATGAATGAACAACAACAAACCATGTTTCTTCGAGTGGTCATCTGTGAAATTCCCACCTGTAGCATGTGTATTTCACAGAGACCATACTGAAGAATCTGGATAGTCGGATTCAACAGAATAGTGGAAGCTCAGTTGATTATAACTTATTGTTTCCCAGTTCAGGGCTAGCTAGATGATCCCCAGTGAACCTTCTGTGGCTTTCCTTTTAAAAATACGAGCCAAAGGGCCAGCTCTGTGTAACAGCAGCTTTTGGAGTGATTGAAATACCAGATATTGTGCTGCTATTCTAATACTTGCGTGCATTTTTCTAGGGATGCCTCCAACAGCAGGAAGAGTTTACCTCCCTTGAGGAGAAGCCGCAATTCCCCGGTGCTTCGGCTGAGTTTGTGGACAGGCTCGAGTTCATCCAACCCAATGTCATTTCCGGAATTCCTATTTACCGGGTCATGGACCGGCAGGGGCAGATTGTCAATCTCAGTGAGGACCCACAGGTGAGGCATAAAGATTCATTTGCATTAGCCACACCCTTAAGGCTGGGGGGAAAAAATCCACAAAATTTTAAAGGTCCATATTTCATCGTGTAATAGTCATCACCACATAATCGTCACATCCTTTTCTTTGTCTTCCAAAATTGTTTTCTGGTCTTTCAATGTGTAATCATGATATATATATTGTTTAGGGTTCATCTCCCTCCCTTCCTCTTCCTTTCTCGGAGCAGTAACTGGAGATTCAAAGGCACGCTTTTGTGTTCACATAATGGTCGCACAACACCCCCTTTGGGGAAAAAGTTGGCGACCATTATGCGGTAAAATATGGTAATCAGTTCAAGCTCTATTTAAATATTGTTCTTCTAGTGCCATTTCCTATTTTGCTTCATCTCTTTCTTTGCTGCAGCTTTCCAAGGAGCAAGTCTTGAAGTTCTACAAGAGCATGACCCTTTTGAACACTATGGATCGGATCCTATATGAGTCACAGAGGCAGGTAAAGCCACAGCCCACAAACTCAGAACTGGAAGAGTGAGAAAGAGTTTGACTGGAAGAGTGAGAAAGAGTTTGACTCCCATTGGCCGGGATCCTACCTGTCCAATATAGTGTAAGAGTCCCACAGATGGAACTCTGCTATGGCTCACCATCACCCTCATCATTGTTTTGTGCCTTAGTCTTTCTGCGGAGCCATTATTTGACTGGTGGAGAGCACAGAGATCAGCATCTGGCTGTACTTCTGGAGGTGCAAACCAATGTCATCTTCTGCTGAGATCTGTAGGATTCAAGCAAACAATGACATTAGTCTGAGTCTTATCTACAGGGCACCGTCAGATGCTTCTCCAATCCTCGTGCGCTCTCCCTGACAGCCATAGGATGAACATGTTGGGTGAGTGGGCTTAATAACAAAAGACCCTCCTCATAAATATACAGCAGAGAAACTTATTAGCAGCAGCATGACCCAGTATCAGTAGCCAAAAGTGATAAAAGAACAAAAACACACAGACTAATGTTATCTCTTCCATAGGAGGCTTTGAAACAATGGCTTCAAACTACAAGAAAGGATATTCCATCTGAACATTAGGAAGAACTTCCTGACTGTGGGAGCTGTTCAGCAGTGGAACTCTCTACCCCAAAGTGTGGTAGAGGCTCCTTCTTTGGAAGCCTTTAAACAGAGGCTGGATGGCCATCTGTCGGCGGTGCTTTAAATACAATTTTCCTGCTTCTTGGCAGGGGGTTGGACTGGATGTCCCATGAGGTCTTTTCCAACTCTATGAGTCTTTATTGCAAAATAATATGGTTGCAAGAACAAGGTTTCCATAACACAAAGTTCCTTACACCTTTTTCTTTGTTTCCACACTGGACTTCTTTCTCATGCAGATAAACAGCTTCGCTTTTACAGAACTTCCTCTCACACCAAAGTTACACAGGAGTTTCGTACAGTAGCTTTTTACACACAGCAGCTATCACACTGAGGCTTTCTCATACTGAGGCCTACCTCACACTGAGACCTTTCTCCCACTTAGGCCTTCTCACACTGAGGACTCTTTCGAACTAATGCCTCTCTCCCACTGAGGCAAACAGGCCTTCTCATACTGAGACCTACTAACACACTGAGGCTCCCCTCCCAAAGAGACCTCTCACAGACTGAGGACAACTAAGCTACAGTCACACCTGCTTATATAGAACTACAGCTTTTGCTGAGTCCTTGCATCCATTTAACCCTTTAAGTGCTTGACTCACATTTTTGTAATTAAAAATGCCTAGTTAAATTTTAATATTTCTGACAGAACATTAATGGGGGAGACTATTGTATGGGATGGATGGGGCTTTGGGTCATTGCTGTGCGTGAAAGAGAATGCCAATCTCAACAACAACAATTAAGAAAGATACAAGCATAAAATGGATTTATCTTTGCTTTCATCAGGGACAGGAACTCTTTACATGAGCTTTCTCCCAGCTTGGAAATGGGTGAACTAGCACAAGACTGGACACGATCTGGAGGACCATATTTTAGCCCCTAAGACAAGAGTTGCCTCTGCCCACAAAACAAAAACCCAACAGTTTAGAGGTCCACTTCCTTGGAGAGTATTGGATAAATTTCAGGGGTGTGTTACGCAGGAGGCTTCCAGAAATGTCTTACTATTTTAGCTGCGAAGAACAGGAGGGATTTCTATCCTTAATATGTTGATAGAGACCAAAGTATGGAGATCCTGACCTTTCTTCCATTAAAAAAACAAGTTTCCCTTTCTTTTCCTAGGGGCGAATCTCCTTTTACATGACCAATTATGGGGAGGAAGGCACCCACATTGGGAGTGCAGCTGCTCTCGATGACACTGACCTTGTGTTTGGACAGTATCGGGAAGCAGGTAAGGAGCTGTGGGGATGTGAATCTTTGCTTGTTTTATTCTCACGTGCAAAAATGGATGATTTTAGAAGTATGAATTATTCATGTGAATTATTCAGTGGTAGATATATCTCTCAGACCTTTTTTTGGGGGGGGGGGGAATCATTTGCTTTGAATGATGATTGACTTGTATTAATAACACCATGTAAAATGATTTTTATTCCTGGGTTATCAGTGTCATATCTTAATTGGTTCTGCCCTAAAAACATGGGGAAAGTGTATTAAACTGACAAAATTTTGCATCACATTTTGCTCAATGAATATCCTGTCGAATCTCAACCAATTCAACTTCGTTTGTGGCAGCCACAAAAATGAAGTTTCTGGAGTAGAACAACTACATTCAAAGTAAGGACTTCACAATTAAACAGGAAATAACACTTTCAAACCAGAAAAAGAAAACTTTCAATTTTTGTTTCATAGTGTAAACTGAATAAGTTTTATTTTATTTTATTTTGCAATATATTTTTATTTTATTTAAGGAAATAAGGGGAAAGGAAAGTGTTTAATATTCCAAGTAAAGTGGGAGAACAATTTGATGAAAGGAAAGTAGGAAAAAAGAGAGAGGGAAGTGGGTACAAACTGGGGGAACTTAATAATAATAAAAGGGGTGGAGGGAGGAAAAATAAACAAACAATGTAAAATGATAAAGAAAAAATGAAAGGTAAAAATAAAAATGGTAAAATTGTGACTTTTTTCTAATCTTTTGCGATTTAAAGTTTGTTTGAATAAGTTTTATTTTCTGTAACAGTGTTGACTACAGCAGATTCCTTAATACATTTTTTTCTTTTGTGCAATTTAATCCCCAATATGGCTTTCTGGTTTGATACCGTTTTTAGATATTCAGATCAATTCATTAACGTCATTATAATTTGGCTTTGTTTTTGTTTTTTTTCCTTAGACTATTCTTTCTTTTTTGGGTTGTTCTTTGTTCACTTTATTTGGGAAAATAAGATGAATGGATTGCGAGAACAGGACATGCTTCAGAGTTGCTGAACACCTTGTTTATGTGGGAATGTTATTAATATTATTGATATATGACTAGGCAGATAAACCAGTATGTATTTCAGTATACCCAGGATTGCATTACTCCCTTTTCAACCGAAAGGGAGCAACGAAAGAGCCCCCTTTGGCACACTGAGTTAAACCCTTATGCCAACAGGACTGTTGACTGAAAGGTCAGCAATCCAAATCTGTGGAGTGGGGTGAGCTCCTGTCTATCAACTCCAGCTTCCCATATGGGGACATGAGAGAAGCCTCCCATAGGATGGTAAAACATCCAGGCATCCCCTGGGTAACGTCCTTGCAGACAGCCAATTCTCTCACACTAGAGGCGACTTGCAGTTTCCCAAGTCACTCCTGACATGGAAAACAAACTGAAGGAGCAGGATTCTTTCTCTTCTCACTTCAGTGTATCCTATCAAATAAGTTATCTCTGTGGAGATATTGTTGATCCTGAACTTGGCTTTTTACCTAGTATGTTAGTAATGAGAAACCAGTATGGGGCTGGTAGCAGTACCTTTCTATCTAATGCGGTCTCTCTTTTTGTTTGTTTCACTAGGTGTCCTGATGCACAGGGGGTACCCCCTGGACCTCTTTATGGCACAGTGCTATGGCAATGCCAGTGACCCTGGAAAAGGCCGCCAAATGCCTGTGCATTATGGCTGCAAGGATATGCATTTTGTTACGATATCATCCCCACTGGCTACTCAAATCCCACAAGGTGAGGCATTTCTTTATTTAGGAGGGAGAGAAATACATGAAGCATCCTTGTGTACTCCAGAGATTTATTTATCGTGTCAGAAGCGAGTTGAGGGTACAGTTAAAATGCATTTTAAAACACTAAGTTTTAAGAACTTGGCATAATGCTAAATATCCTTTGACAAGAAGCTGGTCTCTTCAAGTGCCTCTGGTGTCACTGTGATAAGGTCCTCCATTGTGCATGTGGCAGGGCTCAGGTTGCATGGTAGTAGGTGGTCTGTGGTTTGCTCTTCTCCACACTTTCATATTGTGGACTCCACTTTATAGCCCCATTTCTTAAGGTTAGCTCTGCATCTTGTGGTGACATAGCTCAGCGTGTTCAGCATCTTCTAGGTTGTCTATTCTTCTGTGTGCCCAGGAGGGAGTTTCTCCTCCGCCACTTATTGAGGTGCTTGGTTTTTGCCTGCCATTTTGGACTCTTGCTTGCTAAACTGTCCCTGCGAGTATCTCTGTAGATCTTAGGAAGCTGTTTCTTGATTTCAGGCACTGACATGCTGGCTGATATCTGAACAGGGGCCCAAAATGTCAGTGCCTTGATCTTTTCATTGCTGGCTGCTACTTCCCGGCGGATGTCAGGTGGTGCGATATCAGCAAAATAGTATAATTTCTCCAGTGGTGTGGGGCGTAGGCATCCTGTGATAATGCAGCATGTCTCATTAAGAGCCATGTCCACTGTTTTAACATGGTGAGATGTTTTCCACACTGGCCATGCGTATTCAGCAGCAGAGTAGCAAATCGCAAGGGCAGAAGTCTTCACTGTGTCTGGTTGTGATCCTCAGGTTGCAACAGTCAACTTTTGTACAATATTATTTCTAGTGCCCATTTTTTTGCTTGATATTCAAACAGTGCTCCTTATAAGTCAGAGCATGGTCCAGAGTGACTCCCACATATTTCAGTGTACTGCAATTCTCCACTGGGATTCCTTCCGAGGTAATCCTCAGAACTGAATATGCTTTCTGTGAAAAGCACACATCTGCATTTTAGATGGATTAGGAATCAACTGGTTTTCCCTGTAATAGGCAGTAAGAGCACCTAAAGCTTTGGAGAACTTCTGTTCAAAGTTCCCTGCTTGAGCGGTGATGGCATGATCGTCAGCATAGATGCAATTCTTTGTCCCTTCTGTCAGAGATAAAGTACTGGCACTGCCAATCAGAATTGAGAGTATCAAGTCAAACTAAACTATTTATTTTTTAATACTGTTGGTATTTAATTCGATTTTAATGTTTATATGTTTTTAGGTATTAAATTGTTTTGTATTGGTTTTTATATAAACTGCTTTGAGCCTCTATTTAGTAATAAAAAACAGCATATAAATGTTATTGCAATAATAATAATAAGAATAATAATAAGAAGAATATTTTTCATAGAAAAGCTTGAAACAGTTACTTTATTGGAGTACTAAAGTCCAAGTGGAAAGTGAATAACTATTTTTAATTCTAGTCCATAGTTCTATTCCTTTTGAGATAGATTCTAAGATTGTGCATCTGTCCTGGTATTTCTGTTCAGGATCTTGGATAACAACATTGCTCCTGTATTTTTTCAGCAAGAAGTGACTAAAATGAAGTAGTTGTTTCTGCAGGCACATAATAAATTGCCTAAGCATTGCTCCCCTTTCCTCTTCTTGTTCTCATTTCTCCCTCCACTTACTCTTGGCAGCTGTCGGCTCTGCCTACGCCCTCAAGAGGGAGAACAACAACCGGATTGTGATCTGCTACTTTGGGGAAGGGGCTGCCAGTGAGGGCGATGCCCATGCGGGGTTCAACTTTGCCGCCACCCTGGAGTGCCCCATCATTTTCTTTTGCCGGAACAATGGTTACGCCATCTCCACTCCAACCTCTGAGCAGTACCGGGGTGATGGCATTGGTAAGTGTCGGCATGTAAGATGCCACCAAGCCCCCTAAGTTCCCTACTGGGATCTGGATGAAGAAATCCAGGACAATCAGTGAGAGACCTTTCATATTATAGTGGTACTCATTTCAACTCACCACGGCTCTGAAAGTTTACACTTCTTTCCAAGGTGAACAAAAAGACAATTACAATACAGTTCTAAACCTTTGCACTGCTCCAAAGTAGTCATTGACAGACAGGTGCTGTTCCATGAGACATCACTTGCTACTCCCCAGCAAAAATAGAAACATTAGCCATGGGTACAAGTATGGTACTGGTCCTTGGCATATTATGGGAAATAATTTTGTCTCTTAGGTCAGAACTGAGGAGCACAGCTGTATATATTTACTCAGAGGCAAAACCTGTCACGACGCCAGGGCTCTGCCAGTACACAGGCAGAGGTGAACCAAAACAAACACCAGCTTGTGTCAAAATGTTTAATTGAATTGGCACTTACTATCTGACTGTTTTCTTAGTTCAAATATAAAACATAAAGATAGCACTCAGCCACACAATATAAAACAAAGACTGGTAACAAACCCTGATGCAGGTTCAGGAGAATACCATAGTCAAAAGGTTCAGTCCAGTAGTCAAATGCCAAGAGTTCAGTGATTAAAGTCCAAGGATCAAGAGTCCATACCAGGCATCCTCAAACTGCGGCCCTCCAGCTGTTTGGGCTTCCAACTCCCAGAAGCCCTACTGAGCTTGTTCAGTTGTCAGGAATTCTGGGAGTTGAAGGTCCAAATAGCTGGATGGCTGCAGTTTGAGGATGTCTGGTCTATATGGTAGTCAACAGCCAGTCCAGAGATTCAAGGTTCCAGGGTTCCAAGAGTTCAAGAGACAGGTCAGGATACCGAAAATCCACAAACCTGGAGGAAAACCAGTAGTATCCACAGCCAAATAGGACAAATAATTTTCTCCCAAAGATGAGTCTCCAGGCTATCTCCTTATATCCAGTTAAACCCAGCTGTCTCTTGCACGCCTCCACTCTTAATTGCTTTTGCTGTAAATTAATAATATGGATATAAGCAAGTACATTTATAATATTATAATATATATATAATTTATAATATTAAAATAATTTTATATATATATATATATATATATATATATATAAATAATCATCTTACTGGGATCTGCACGCATTATTCACCGATACATCACACAGTCCTAGACACTTGGGAAGTGTCCGACATGTGATCCAATTCAACAGCCAGCAGAGTGTCTGCTGTGGACTCATCTTGTTGTGTTTCAAATATTAATAATAATTTTAAAAAACGTTATTTATAACCTGCCACCATCTCCCCAAGGGGCGGCTTACATGAGGCCAAGCCCAGCAATACAACAATGCAAATATACATATAAGAAAACAACAATATAATAAAATAAAATAAAAGCTTACTTAAAGATTACTCTCCCCTTTAGAACTGACAGGGGTTAGGACTGACATTAGCCCTTTCCATCACCAACTGCTAGGCCTGACACCACCATCCACCATGGAACGTGATACATGACAAAACCCATTAAGTTCAGTGGGACACATATCCAGGAAATGGACACAAGATCTCAGCCTTACCAATCTTCCATAATCTCATGGGTAGTGGGTTATTTTGTTTCACCCAGCTTTATATATCTGGATGTGTATTCAGATGTAATCACCATTCTCTACTAGCAGGAAAAGCTCTGGAATTTTAAAATATTGCATGTGTTGCACCCCAGGCCTGGAGCCACCTATTACTACAGCACCACACAAGAATCCATAGTTTAAGCAAACAGTTTATTTTGAAAATACATGAAAAAAGCAGAAATAAAGAAAGAAGAGGAATAATCCAAAAAAGGCTTAACAATAGATGATAACTGCACCAAAATCCAAATGTCTCATAAAAATCCAAAGGTAACACAGTTCAGGAATGGCCAAAAAATCACCGGTACAGCATAAGTTATATTTAGAAAAACTTGAGTGGGAATCATAACGCAATAATATAGAAAACTTCCAGGATACTTGAATCCAAAACCAGGGCTTGACTTGACACAATGTCCAAAAAACTCAGGCCTAGCTTCTCCCTCGAAAAACGTTGCCTAACTTTAAGGTAAACATCAGGCTCTTAATAAGCACTCATTAAATCATTTTGTTTCCCACAAATTCTGTATATCGTTCCCATGTAAAGATTACGGAGCCAGTTCTCTGCTCTGAACTGTAAACAAAGACCTTTGCTAATCTCCGCAATGCCAAGTGCTTTCCATTGAGAGCTTTCCACTCGACCCTTTATCTAAAGCTGTTATTTCTGGCTCCACTGGGTGACCTTGGAGCTCTGCACTGCCTGAGCCAGTTTCATTTCCCTGCCCTGAATAATCAACAGTTTGAACCTGGCCTGAATCTCCATCCATATGAACCCCAGGAAATCGCACAATCCCTTCTGATTCATCAGTGAACCCATCAGCCCCTGGCTGAGCTACAAAAGTGTGATACAGATGTTAACTTAGGAGTGAAAAGCTATCCAAGTTCTGCCATCATCGGTTGTCGATGTATCCTTTCCGCCTGCAGCTGCCCGGGGTCCTGGATATGGCATCCACTCCATCCGAGTGGATGGCAACGATGTCTTTGCGGTGTACAATGCCACCAAGGAAGCCCGGCGCCGGGCTGTAGCAGAGAACCAGCCATTCCTCATTGAGGCCATGACTTACAGGTAAGAATGGGATTGTGACGTGGGAATGGAATATTAACCTGATACGAAGCGGTGTCTGGGAAGAGGCTGGATGAGACCAAGGAATTTGGCTAAATTTATTATTATTTATTCATTTATTTCGTACATTTCTATCCTGCCCTTCTCCCCACCAGGGGACTCAGAGCGGCCTCACATAGGCATCAACGATGCTTACAACATATACATCAAAGAATACAATAAAACAGTAAAACAGTAACATCATCTTAAAACATCAAACACATCAGCTAATACATTCATTTACCAGATAATATTAAAAAGCTAGTAAAACAAAAATCAAACACCTGACTACAGAGCCAGGTCTTCAGTTGTCTTCTAAAGGATAGGAGGGAGGTGGCCAACCTGATATCCTTAGGGAGGGAGTTCCACAGACGGGGCCACTGCCGAGAAGGCCCTGTCTCTCATCTCCACCAACCGTGTTTGTGAGAGTGGCAGGGTCGAGAGCAGGGCCTCTCCTGATGATCTTAAGCTTCGTGATGGTTCATAGCAGGAGATACGTTCTAGGGCTCTGACCCAATAACCTGGATGATGCCAAGGAATTTGGCTAAATCTGTTGTGTTCCAGGGCTCTGACCCAATAACCAAAACAAACCCGGGAATGTGCCAAATCCAGTTTTACTTAAACGAGGAACTTAAAATACTGAGTCTCTTCAAGGTCTGACTACAGAACAGAAGGTAATACAAACAAAGTCCCAAGTTTACAATAGCACAATCTGTAGTCGGGATAAGCAAGGGAAAACTGATGTCCAAAGGTACAAACTGAATCAAGCCAGGAAGTCAGCACCGAGTTCAGGTACAAGGTTTCAAGGTATAACAGGTATAAAGCAAGGTGTCAATATTCAACAGAGTTAAGGAAAGGATCACAAGAATAAGGTCTGGGTATTGAGATTCAACCCAGGGGTAACAGGCAAAATACAGGTCCCATAGCTCAACAGTTACTGCTTCCAAGAGCAATCTCTTGCAGAGCTCTTTTTATGCAGAGATTCTCTGCTTCTGCTGATACGAGCAGGCTTTCGCCAATAATCTCTGCAACCTGGGAAACAGGTTATGTGAACAGGAAGGTCAACTTGACCTCTTCCAAACAAGAGACAGATTAATCTTTTCCAAGTACTCAGCAGCAGCTGAATAATGATGATGATGATGATAATGATAATGTAATAATAATAATAATAATAATAATAATAACTTCTTATATCCCACCACCATCTCTCCGAAGGGACTCGGGGTGGCTTACAAGTGGGACCAAGCCCAATAACAACAAAGTTAGACAAGTAAAAACACATTAAAAACACAATAAACATGACAACCTAATTACACAATTGAAACAGTAAAACATAAAAACACAATTAAAGTAAATCAAAGCCAATCTCAATAACCAGGACTTTGGTGGGCAGATCAAAATTTAGGAAGGGCTGGGTTAGGGTTAGATAGAGTGGGGACTGGCCTAATATCCCTACGGAGGAAGTTCCAGAGCTAGGGGACACCACCAAGAAGGCTTTCTCTCTCGTCCCCACCAACCATGCTTGTGACGGTGGTGGGAGCGAGAGAAGGGTCGCCCCAGCAGATCTTAGGGTCTGTGCCAGTTCATAGGGGGACATGCGGTCACGAAGCTAGACAGGACCCAAACCGTTTAGGGCTTTGTCGGTGATGACCTGCACTTTGAATTGGGACCAGAAACTTACCGGCAACAGTGGAGTTGTTTTAATAGGGGTGTTGTCCGCTCCCTATTATTATTATTATATATTATATATTATATATTATATATTATAATATATTATGAATAATAAGAATAATAACTTTATTTATAGCCCGCCCTATCTTCTCAAAGGGACTAAGGGTGGTTTACAGACAAAAGTAACAAAGTGGCAAACATTCATTGCCAAAATGAACAAACAACAACAATAAATCAAGTGGAGGTGCTGTGGCCTGGAGGAGGGCGATGGAGAGGCCAATCCTCCCTAGAGATATCAGATTGGCCACCTTCCTCTTGTCTTTTAGAAGGGAAACAAAGACTGGTTATGGGACCAAGCGTTTGATCAGTGAGCAGCAAGTGGAAGAAGATCACACAACTTATGGCAATGAATTGACCCGGACTGATTTCTGGATTTCGATTTTAATGGATGTGTCTTAATTGTTTTAATTGTTGTTTCAATATTTTTAATATTTTGATTGTACTGTGGTTGTTTTTATGATGCTAGCATCGTATGATGCTTTTGTTAGGCCGCCCTGAGTCCTCCTTCGGGGGGAGAAGGGCGGGGTATAAATATAGGAAATAAATAAATAAATAAATAAAAATCCTGGGCCCATTGGCCTACCAAACTGCTGGCCAAGACGAAATTATTGTATGCTTGCTGTTCCTTCAGGATCGGGCACCACAGCACAAGTGATGACAGCTCTGCGTATCGCTCAGTGGATGAAGTCAACTATTGGGACAAGCAGGACCATCCCATCTCTCGCCTCCGTCACTATATGGCCGGCCGAGGCTGGTGGGATGAGGAGCAGGAGAAGATCTGGCGCAAGAAATCCCGTAAAAGAGTAGGTGGCAGGATTGAATGGCAATCTCCCTTAATGGGTGCACCAAAACAAGTGGTAGCCAAAAACATCCCATATTCTTGCATTGACAGCTTTCCTCACTCCCTTCCCCAGAAATTGCCACAATCTGTAAAAAAAATCTGGGCTATTCTAACCTGCAGAATTGGTGTTGTGTTAAGAATTGTGGGAGTTGACGTCCAAAACACCTGGAGGGCTGAAGTTTGCCCATGCCTGGTTTAGGGCCTCAAGTTTGCCACGCCAAAATATAAACATTTGGGAATGTGGCTTCCATCTCTGGCCTGATTTTTGTTGGGTGAGTGGACTTACTGACAAAAGTCCATCCTCATAAATGTATAGCAGAGTAACTTATTAGCAGTAGCGTGACCCAGCACAAGAAGCCAAAAGTGATAAAAAGAGCAAAAACACACAGACCAATGTTATCGTTTCCATAGGAGGCTTTTCTTTATAACAAGATAATATGGTTGAACTATTTACAAGGACATGGTTTCCTTAACACAAATTAAGTTCTTTATACTTCTTTCTTTGCTTCCACGCTGGGCTTCTATCTCATGCAGATAAACAGCTTCGCTCTCACAGAACCTCTTCTCACACCAAAGTTACACTGGAGCTTCACACAGTAACTTTTTACACACTGAAGTGCCACACACAATGGCCTTCAACCTGGGGCTTCTTTCACCGAAGCTTCTCACACCAGGCCTTCTTATACTGAGACCTACTAACACTTAAGTCCTACCTCACACTGAGGCCTTTCTCCCAATGAGGTCTTCTCACACTGAGAGCTCTTTCAGACTGATGCCTCTCATACACTAAGGTGAACTAACACTGAGATCTTCTGATACAGAGGCCTACTAATGCAGCTGACTCCCAGCTACCGGGACTGTGGCGCAGCTGGCTGGGAGTCAGCTGCATTAAGATCACTACTAACCGAAAGGTCATGAGTTCGAAGCCAGCCCGGGTCGGAATGAGCTTCCAACCAAAATTGTGTAGCTTGTTATCGACCTTTGCAACCCGAAAGACAGTTGCATCTGTCAAGTAGGAAATTTAAGTACCACTTATGTGGGGAGGCTAATTTAACCGATTTACGAGGCCATAAAAATCTCCAGGAAGTATGCAAAGAATGAGGAAGTACTTCATCAGTGTCACAAACGGAGGGTGAAGCAACAGCTCCCCTGGTGGCCAGAAGCTGGAATGTTAAATAGCCTCTGAGTGTCTGTCTATATATGTTGTGTGTCTATGGCATTGAATGTTTGCCATGTATATGTATATTGTAATCCGCCCTGAGTCCCCTGCGGGGTGAGAAGGGTGGAATATAAATACTGTAAATAAATAAATAAATACTAACATAGAGAGACCCTTTTCCCACAGAGAACTATCACAGACTGAGGGCTACTAAACTACAGGCACACCTGTTTATATCGAACTGCAGCTTTTGCTGAGTCCTTGCATCTATTTAACCCTTTCACATTTTTGTAATTAATAATCCCTAGTTAATTTTTAATAAACAGCTTTGCATTTTCAGAACTTCCTCTCACATCAAAGTTACACAGGAGCTTCATGCAGAAGCTTTTTACACACAGCAGCCATCACACAGGCGCTTCCTCTCACACTGAGGCTTTCTCATACTGAGGCCTACCTCACACTGAGGACTTTCTCCCACTGAGGCCTTCTCACACTGAGGGCTCTCTCAGACTAATGCCTCTCTCCCACTGAGGCGAACTGAGGCCTTCTCATACTGAGACCTACTAACACACTGAGGCCCTCCTCCCAGGGAGACCTCTCACAGACTGAGGACACCTAAGCTACAGTCACACCTGTTTATATAGAACTACAACTTTTGCTGCGTCCTTGCATCCATTTAACCCTTTCAGTGCTTCATTTTTGTAATTAAAAATCCCTAGTTAATATTTAATATTTCTGACATTTTTTGCCTTCTCTTCCCCTTTTCTCCAGGTGATGGAGGCCTTCGAAGAGGCAGAGCGCAAGCTGAAGCCCAAATTCCAGCACCTCTTTTCGGACGTCTACTCGGAGATGCCCTGGCACATCCAGAAGCAGCAGGAATCCTTGGAGCGCCACCTCAAGCAGTACGGCGAACACTACCCCTTGGACCACTATGAGAAGTGATTTGTAAGTCCTCCTCGCTTTTCAATGAGCAGGATTTGCTGAAAGAACTTTAGCTCAAAGAGAGAGCTATTTGTAATCACTTCCTTCTCACCATGATAATGGTGCGAACGAGTTCTGACTCCTCTGATAGGGATTTGTGGACAACTGTGGTGAAGGACAAGCACCTATAAGCTCTGGCACCTTTAGTCGCTCCAGTCCAGCTTGGGTTAGCTGCCCACTGGCTTGTTTTGCCCCAATTTTAAAACACAGATATATATATTTTAGTTGAACATAGCCTTATTTAAAGCACAGGAGCAGTTGACGGCTCTACTGCTGTGCATAAGAACTGCCTTATCTGTGTGCTGTTCCTTTTCTGGATCGGCTTCTCCTGCCTCCTGTTACATCTGTCTCCCTTGGTTCTGCTATTCCGCAAACACTGGGCAAGAACCAACAGGCAGCATCTTGGTTTCCTTTCCTGGAGGAGTTGTGTCTAAAAAAAAAAAAAAAGCACATTTGCCAAAATTATTTTCAGTTCCCTTCAATCAGTTTTGTGAGAAAGCAATGGATGTATGTATTTGAGAGAGAATGAGATTGTCCACTTTCCTTTCAAGGTAAACTTGCAGTGGCTGCATCTAGTCTGTGTTCATGTCTTTTGGAGAAGACCTGGCCAATAACTCCTAAATTTGTCTTTAGTTAATTCATCAAAATAGTAAAAGGGCTTTTCCCTGGAAAATTACTGAGGAAACAACTGTAGTGTAAATTCTGGCTATCAATAATAATAAAATAATAACACATTATTTATAGACTATCTCCCCAAAGGGACTCAATGAAACTAAATTGGTGCTGAAAACAAAATTTAAAAAATAAGAGGTGGATATCAACTGGGCTTTTGCCTGATTGTCTTCCTTAGCCAAAGCACCACTGCAATTATTCAGCACTCTCTTGAACTGTTACATTTTTCCTTAATCATAACTGTTAGACAGAAAGCACAAGATTTAATTTTATCTGGGGCTTTGGGAGAATAATTGGTGAATGTCAGCTACTCCAGGCAGCTGTATGTTTGGTAAGAAGGCAAGTTGGCAAAGTAATAAAAAAGGATTTTACAGTATTTTCCTCCTGTTTTGTCTTTACTTAAAACATTTCTGGAGTGGCAGCACTACATCCTTGGCTGTGGAAGTTGTGTTCCTAAATGGAGCCGCACCAATTTGTTGGGAAAGGCTACTTTCAATGCCTTCAGAAACTTGTTCTCATTCCTTAACAGGAGTTGTAATAATAATAATAATAATAATAATAATAATAATAATAATAATCCCAAATTTAGACTCTGCAAGGAAGTAGATGAAACAGCAGATCACAGCCTCAGCTGCTGCAAGAAAATTGCGCAGACAGACTACAAGCAAAGGCATAACACCGTTGCTCAGATGATTCATTGGAACTTGAATACCATTTGCGACAAAGAACTGGTGGGACCACAAGCCTGAAAAAGTTACAGAAAATGAATACGTCAAACTACTCTGGGAGTTTCGAATTCAGACTGACTGAGTTTTGGAGCACAATACTCCTGACCTCACAATCGTGTTAAAAAACCAAGTATGGATTGTCTATGTTGCAATCCCAGGCGATGGCAGGATTGCAGAGAAACAACTGGAAAAGCTGACACGATATGAGGATTTAAAGATCGAACTGCAAAGACTCTGGCACAAGCCAGTCAAGGTGGTCCCGTTGGTGGTTGGCACACTGGGTGCAGTGCCTAAAGACCTTGGCCTGTACTCAAACACAAGATTACCATCTGGCAGCTGCAAAAGGCCACTTACTGGAATCTGCACGCATTATTCGCCAATATCACACAGTCCTAGACATTTGGGAAGTGTCCGATCTGCGATCCAGTACAACAGCCAGCTGAAGCCCAAATTCTCATCTTGTTGTGTTTCCAATAATAACTTTATTCTTATATCTCCCCCCCCCCCCCCCAATCTCCCCAAAGGGATTCGGAGCGGCTTCCGGGCAGCTTCCAGACGGCACAAAGTGCCTGGAAACAAACATAAAAGTGAACACAGTATAAAATACAATAAAATAAAACGCATGCACATATAAAAACATCAATTCAGACTCAATCAAGCTGCGATCCTCTAACTGTGGCAGTAAATTACTGGCACCATGGCTGGACTGTAAACATTGGAATAAAATAAGTGCCAGCTGCCGTAATGGAGAGAGAGAATGGGATAAAGTGCAGCATATGCATCTAGGGGCTAAATATTCTCAAAGGCTTGATTGAAAAGCCACATCTTCAAGTCCCTGCGAAAGGAGGACAGTGTGGGGGCCCGTCTAATCTATGGCAACAAACAACAAAACAACAATGTATGTGCGTAACTCGCAAAAGTCTGCCTCAGAGTAGGTTTCTTCAAGCTGTATTACTATGTCGAAAAGACTTTAAAATTCACAGGAGTAAGAGTACAATTCTCATATTATAATTCAACTAAGCGTATACTAGTCACGATATACTATTCTTGTCTAACCTCCCTGGGGAGGGTGTTCCAAAGCTGGGGGGGTCACCACCAATAAGGTCCTCTCCTTCGTCCTCACTAACTGCCCTTGTGATGGTGGTGGGACCAGAAGGAAGGCCTCCTCGGCAGATCTTAGAGTCTGTGTTGGTTCATAGGGGAGGATGTGGTCACAAAGATAGGCAGGACCCAAGCTGTTTAGGGCTTTATAGGTGATAACAAACACGTTGAATAGGAACCGGAAACTTACAGGCAACCAATGGAGCTGCTTTAGTAGGGGCATCATGTGCTCCCTATACCTGGGTCTGGTTAGTAGCCTGGCTGCAGAGCAATTGCAGTTTCTGAGCCGTCTTCAAAGGCAGCCCCACATACAGTGCATTGCAGTAGTCCATTCTGGATGCAACTAAGGCATGGACCACCATGGCCAAGTCTGGCTTCTCAAGATATAGTTGCAACTGGCGCAACTGGCGACACCTGAGCTTCAAGCGCCAGCACTGAGTCCAGGAGGACCCCCAAACTGCAGACCACCCTATGCCCTATTGGCCTCACAACTGACCAGGAGGGCGCTGTCTTGTCTGGATTTAGCTTCAGCTTGTTAGCCCTCATCCAGTCCATCGCAGCAGCCAGGCACTGATCCAAGATCTGGGGATCTTGTCCTGGATTGAAATAAATTCTGGTTCAACTGTTCTGCATACATACAGAAGTAGGTAATATGAGGTTGAGGGAGGAGGGATCTTGAAAATAGCATTCTGAGAACTGTGGCCAGTTATTATATTGCAGATGAGCGTCCTAATTTCCTTGTCACATAGAATAACATTTACTTGTTTCCTTGTATTTCCAGTTTTGATGTGGATTTTCTTCTACCTGGTTGATTCCATTTGTCATCTTTTCTTCTTTAAACAGACAGTACTGTATATGCTCGAAGATAAGCCAAGTTTTTCAGCCCCTGTTTGGAGCTGAAAAAGCCTTCCTTTACTTATAATGGGGTCAAGGCGGGGCAGTGAAGCCTGGAGGCCATTGTTTGCAATATATATTTCTCTCTCCTCTTATCTCCCTAAACAGTGTGTTTTCTTTTCCAGTCAAAAGGGAGGGAAGGAGGGAAAGAAGATATATTCCATGTCCTCCATGTTTGTATTGCTCTCTTTCAAACCCACCCAATTTCCTGGCTTTTTTGTGTGTGTCTAAATGTATTCACTTTATATGTGCATTTTTGTTCCCTTGGAAGTGTTCACTGGCCTTTGCAAGCCATATAGATCTATAAATATGTTCCTATATGCATGTTTCTCCTGAAGTCTTTGCAAATCTTATATATCCATAATCTTATAACAGCATTTTCCCCTGAAATATTTGTTAATCTCTTCTATAGATATATAGAAATTTTCCTCTGCAAGCCTTTGCAATCCCTATGTACCTATATATCTCTATCTATCTATCTATCTATCTACATTAATTTTATATATGAATTTCCCCTCGTGTTTGCATGTGTTTGCAAATCCTATATAAAAATAATTATATAGAGAGAAATATTTGTTAATCTCTCCTACAGATATATAGGCATTCCCCTGCAAGCCTTTGCAATCCCTATGTACCTATATATCTGTATCTATCTACATACATTAATTTTATATATGAATTTTCCCCTCGTATGTTTGCAAATCCTATATAGATATAATTATCTATATAGAGAGAAATATTTGTTAATCTCTCCTACAGATATATAGGCATCCCCCTGCAAGCCTTTGCAATCCCTATGTACCTATATATCTGTATCTGTCTATATACATTGATTTTATATATGAATTTTCCCCTCCTATGTTTGCAGGTGTTTGCAAATCCTATATAGATATAATTATCTATAGAGAGAGAAATATTTGTTAATCTCTTCTACAGATATATAGGCATTTCCCCTTGCAAGCCTTTGCAATCCCTATGTACCTATATATCTGTATCTACATATCTATATACATTAATTTTATATATGAATTTTCCACTCTTATGTTTGCAGGTGTTTGCAAATCCTATATAGATATAATTATGTAAATATAGAGAGATGTCTAGATAGATAGATAGATAGATATGAATATAGATGTATAGGGCTTGCAAATATTACAGGGTGATATATTGTCGAAGGCTTTCATGACCGGAATCACTGGGTTGTTGTAGGTTTTTTCGGGCTATATGGCCATGTTCTAGAGGCATTCTCTCCTTACAGGGTGAAATGCACACACAATATATATGGACATGTGTGCCTAGATAGATACCAATATAGATATATAGGGCTTGCAAATATTTCGGTGGAAATGCACATATATAGAGAGAGGGTTTGCAAACATTTCAAGGAGAAATGCATATGTGAAATTAGTAATATATAATTATAGATCTATATCTAGCTCTGCATTGTTTATATAGGCATTGAATATTTCCCTGTTATTGTGTTGGAAGCTGGCCTGAGTCTCCATGGGGAGATAGGGCAGGATACAAATACATTATTATTATTATTATTATTATTATTATTATTATTAAGTTATTGTTGATATCATATTGTTTTTGTTGATGCTACTTTTCCACTTACAGAGCTAGTTTATTGTTTTGTTTTGTTTTTTGAAATATGGTAAATATTCAAAAATACTTAACCTACTGATGTCTAAATTATTGTAATTTTATTGGTAAAGGTAAAGGTTGTCTCTTGACATTAAGTCCAGTCATGTCTAACTCTGGGGTGTGGTGCTCATCTCCATTTCTAAGCCAAAGAGCCGGCATTGTCCATAGACACCTCCAAGGTCATGTGGCCAGCATGACTGCATGGAGCGCCGTAATTTTATTGGTATCTATTCTTATTTAGACATTTACCCATAGCTGCTGCATTTCCTACCCTCGGCTTATACTCAAGTCAATATGTTTTCCAAGTTTTTGTGGCAAAATTAGGTGCCTCGGCTTATATTTGGGTCGGCTTATACTCGAGTATATACGGTCCTTGCTTTCACGGGGAAAAGAGGGCAAACTGCTTAAACGTAAGCTGAAAATGGTTTCTGACATCACTATTTTGGACTTTTAAGACTAAATAGGGCCACAGCCCGAATTAGACTGGTAACTTTCGAAGGTGTAAGAATAAATACATTCTGAAGAGCTTAAAGCCTTGGAATTACAAAATCCAATACACACACTGCACCTGAGACTCCTTTTATTATATATTATATTTCTTCTATATTTATACACATCATTACAGTGTTTGAATTACGACGTTCCCCACATTTAAGTGGGTCACACAAAAATATCCGAGCCTTCTTCACCTTAAAGCAGCTGTGAAAGGAAGAGCAACTGGCAAAATTAGATGAACATCTATTTTTACCATCCGCAAAGTTGTACCTTTTTCTTTCAAGCCATATTTAAACATTAAATAGTGACGAAAGCTGTCACTGGGTGACTCCACTCCTTTGTTTGCCAAGCTGTGGGTTTCTTGGTTCCATCAGGAAAAAAAATCAGGAAGGTTAGATAGGAGAAAAGAAAGAGTGAGGAAGAAAGCCTATTGGGACCCGACCTGATATTACAGACAGATCAAGTAAAGCGTTGCAGGCAGGGAAGGGGATAACCAAGAAACGTGACACCTCAGGAGCATTATCAGGGATGACACTTTCACATCTGGAAAAGGAAAAATTATATTCTGGCTTTTAAGACTATTAAAGTTTCATCTTGCTGGGTTGCTGTAAGTTTTCCAGGCTGTATGTCCATGTTTGGGAAGCATTTTCTCCTGACGTTTCACCCACATCTATGGCAGGCATCCTCAGAGGTTATGAGGTCTGTTGGAAACTAGGAAAATTGGGTTTATATATCTGTGGAATAGGGTGAGAGAAAGAATTCTTGTCTGCTTGAGGGGAGTGTGAATGTTGCAATTGGTAATGTTGATTAATCATAGAATCTTAGAGTTGGAAGAGACCTCATGGGCCATCCAGTCCAACCCCCTGCCAAGAAGCAGGAATATTGTATTCAAAGCACCCCTGACAGATGGCCATCCACCACACTCCGGGGCAGAGAGTTCCACTGCTGAACGGCTCTCACAGTCAGAAAGTTCTTCCTTATGTTCAGATGGAATCTCCTCTCTTGTAGTTTGAAGCCATTGTTCCACGCCCTGGTCTCCAAGGAAGCAGAAAACAAGCTTGCTCCCTCCTCCCTGTGGCTTCCTCTCACATATTTATACATGGCTATCATATCTCCTCTCAGCCTTCTCTTCTACAGGCTAAACATGTCCAGCTCCTTAAGCCGCTCCTCATAGGGCTTGTTCTCCAGACCCTTGATCATTTTAGTCGCCCTCCTCTGGACACATTCCAGCTTGTCAATTAACATTGAATGGCCTTACAGATTCAAAGCCTGGCTGCTTCCTGCCTGGGGGAATCCTTTGTTGGGAGGTGTAAGCTGGCCCTGATTGTTTCCTGTCTGAAATTCCCATTTTTTCTGAGTTTTGCTCTTTATTTACTGTCTTAATTTTAGAGTTGTAAAAAATACTTTTAGCCAGATTTTGTTCATTTTCATTGTTTCCTCCTTTCTGCTGAAATTATCCACATGCTTGTGGATTTCAATGGCTTCTCTGCGTAGTCCGACATGATGGTTATTAGAGCGGTCCAGCATTTCTGTGTTCTCAAATGGTATGCTGTGTTCAGGTTGGGTCATCAGGTGCTCTGCTATGGCTGACTTCTCAGGTTGAATTAATCTGCAGTGCCTTTCATGTTGCTTGATCCGTGTTTGGGCACTGCTGCGTTTGCAGGTCCCTCTATAGCTGTGGTTCTCAACCTGGGGTCCCCAGATGTTTTTGGCCTTCAACTCCCAGAAATCCTAACAGTTGGTAAACTGGCTAGGACTTCTGGGAGTTGTAGGCCATAAACATCTGGGGACCCCAGGTTGAGAACCACTGCTCTATAGACTTGTCCACAGCTGCATGGTATACAGTAGACTCCTGCAGAGGTGAGAGATTCCCTTTGTCCTTTGCTAAACGTAGCATTTTTTGGATTTCCTTGGTGGGTCTGTAGATCGTTTGTAGGTTGTGTTTCTTCATCATCTTCGCTACGATGCCAGTGATTCCTTTGATGTAGGGGAAGAACACTTTTCCTTTGGATGGATCTTTGACTTTACCCTTGTGGATTGTTCTTGGCCTTGCAGCTCTTCTAATGTCTGTGGTGGAGTCTCCATTAGCCTGATGAGCCCAGTTTAGGAAGGAGCCAGACTTTGAAGCTGCAAGGCTATTCAATGGTAATCAAGCTGGTCAGTTGCAACATTCACACTTGCCTCAAACAGACAATAATAATAATAATAATAATAATAATAATAATCTTTATTTATACCCCGCCACCATCTCCCCGATGGGGACTCGGAGCGGCTTACATGAGGCCAAGCCCAAACAGCAAATTACAATAAAATAAAACCGAAAACGCAAACAATAAACGACAACAACATAATTACATAAAACATGTAAAAACATAGCAATATAGAATTACAATAGGCACAATCACAACGACAATGGGCGGGCTACATGTAATGGTTAAAAGAGAGACATTAAAACTGATTAAAACTCAGGCGAGATAAGAAAGAGACAGATTATTTGCGGAGGAGGGCTCATTATAGTGATGGTTGTGGAATCAAGCTTTCCCACACCGAGGGAAGGGGGGCATGTACTCCAATGACAAGAGTTCTTTCTCCCACCCTGGACATACCACAAATATATAAACCTCACTTGCCTAGTTTCCAACAGACCTCACAACCTCTGAGAATGCCTGGGCAAAATGTCAGGAGAGAATGCTTCTGGAATGTGGCCATACAATCCAGAAGACTCACAGCAACCCAGTGATTCCAGCCATGAAAGCCTTCAACAACAGATTAAAGTTTCCATTGACTCACACTTCTACTGAATGGTTGAAGTTTTCACAGCAAGCATTCTTTGAAAGTACCTGAAATGTTATGACTTGAAAGGAAGTGGGACTACAAAGCTTCAAACCTGGCTGAGTTTAGCAATGGAAATCATAAGGATGTATTATAAATCCTTTCACATTTCAGCCAGGAAGACCTGAGAAACATTCCTAACCTTGAGCTGCCACTGCTGTCCTCCATGGCTCTCTGTTTGTTTTTAGATGTAGTAACTTACTTTTTAAAGCACATGTCGGCAAATGCTTCTCCTTGAAAGACACAAGATTGGGTTTAAGTACAGAGGTTGTGCCAAACTCCAGATGTTGTGGGACTCCCATATATTGCCTGCATTGGCAAAGGCAGTAGGGAATTGTAATCCAGCAACATCCAGAGAAACCATCTTAAATTAAGAACAATCTACCCAACAACCTATTCGAAGTCTGGAAAACCTAATTTAAGGCTTGAATTCAATTTCAGAGAAGTTTGCCAGTATTTATTCCCATAGTAAAGGTTTCCCCTGACATTAAGTCCAGTCGTGTCCGACTCTGGAGTGTGGTGCTCATCTCCATTTCTAAGCCCAAGAGCTGGCGCTGTCCGTAGACGCCTCCAAGATCATGTGGCCAACATGACTGCCCGGAGCACCGTTACCTTCCCTATTGATCTACTCACATTTGCATGTTTTCAAACTGCTAAGGTTGGCAGAAGCTGGAGCTAACAGCAGGAGCTCACCCCACTCCCCAAATTCGAACCTTTCAGGCAGCAAGTTCAGCAGCTCAGCGGTTTAACCCGCTGCACCACCACATTCCCATAGTAGGCCAGAACTAAAAATGCCATCATAATTCAGCTGAAAGCTCTTAAATGCCAGGGAGAACATTTTATGGAAGAACCTTTCATATTTTGTGGGGGAAAGAACAGCCCCAAGATGGCAAATCATCCAACGATGGTGTCATGGTGAAGTGGACACAGTCAATGGGAAACCCAAAGGGGTAGATTTGATCCAATTCCAGCCTTGATCCATAAAGGACAGTTCTTTGCCAAGATATCAAATAGTTCCTCAACTTTGAAGTCCATTTCAGTTGGACATACTGCCAGTGGTTCATGACTGATGCCAATTGGGAGTTCTGACCTAAGCTCTAGTCATTTTCCCTTCCAGTAATCCTGTTAAGAAAATGGTGACGTATTCATCCCCTTTTCCAAACATCACCCAACAACCTACTTAACACACTTCCTCCCTTTCTTCCCTGCCAGAGTGGATCGATGGTTCCCTGAGCACAAAGTTAAGAAGAGGCCAACTGAAATGGCCCAGCCTTTTAGTGCTTTTGTTTCCAACCCAACTGGTTCTGAGGAGCTTGTGAGTTGGGCATGAAAGTAATGGCCATTCCTTAGTCACTGGAGTTCACATATTCACTGTCTCCAAGTCTGTAATTTAAGGAGGTCATGCTCAAGCCCCTGCCACATGCAGGATGCATAGCAGAAACCCATTTGGGATGCAGAAGGCATGCCACTCCTGCCTCTGCTTCCCATTGCTCCTGGAACCTCCACACTCAGAGGTCTGCTAGTCCTGACTCCCTTCAGCACTTGAGTTCTGAGTCCATGATTCGTTTCCAGAGCTGAAGTGTCTGCTGAGGGCTACGTCGATGCACCAAGAGCAACCTGCTGTGTACACAAGGGTCCTCGCGGTCCTTCTCTGCAATATCGAAAGTCTGGAAGCCTGGGTGAGTCTCGGGGCGGATGCCCAAGGCTCGAAAGCAGAGCCCTGTGTAAACATCATCGATAGGGTAGAAGGCTATGTGCCGAGATACAAAGTGGAGCCATCGGGCTAGTGATCCAGAGAAAATGTAGCCACCACCTCCGGCATAGGACGGGTAAGGACCCACGTAGTACGATTCCGGCACATAGTACTTGCTCTTGCGGATGCGGAACGGCGAAGCATTTGCCATCACTTGCCCCATGTACAGTGGTTGTTGAGCATCTAAAGTCCCCAAGTAGTCCAAGACCTTGGGTGTGTTGATAAAAACGTCATCGTCCCCTTTCAAAATGTAACTGACATGTCGGCAGTACTCCAGCGTCCAGCTGAGGAAGAGGTTGTCCTTCAGGGTCAAGTTGAAGAAGGTGTCCTCAAAGTCCCACATCAAGATGTCCCCAAAAAGCTGGCTCTCGTACTCCACTAGATGTTGCAAGCGAGGTCCAGACCGGCCCTGGGCCGTGCCTAACAAGAAAACGGTGCGGACGGGTAACCCGCCAGGGGCACCCTCCTGTCCCCACGTGTCCCGCACAGCCTGGCGGGCAGCAAAGTTTCCAGGCAAAGATTTGATGGCTAAGAGCAAGAAAGTGTGGTTCTTGCCAACTCGGGTGCACTTGGTGGGCTGGTTGATCAAGAGTGGAAAAGTCCGGCATTCGTCGTACAGAATGAAGTTCCTGTAAAGCTCCGAGTAGGAACCAAAGTCTTTGATCTTGGACGCTCTGTCTGCAGCTCCGGAACCCAAACATTCGTCCCGTGAAGCATTGCTTTCCAAGTCACCTTCCAAGATCCGAAAGATACGATGCTGTTTCTCGTTCCAGTAAGCGTTGGCCCTTGGGATGCTTTGCCGTAGCTGTTGCATGGAAGCATTGAAGTGTTGTGGGGTGAATACCAGTGACTCTTTTGAGGGCTGGGCGGATGTGATGGAGTTGCTGTGCCAACTGGCTCCGTGGGGAGTTGGGAAGCGCTCCTCCTCTTCAGCAGTCCACTCTATATAGGCCTTGAGGGCTACTAGCGTCAGAAGAGCAGTGGCCACTGTGAGGCATCGTGAGCCTCTCATCCTCTTCTTCCTAAGGAGGTGAGAAAACAAGCAAAACAAAAACTGAGAACTGGGAAAGGACTAGGATCCAGGCTCATGCAATAAAGCTGAATAGTAGGACATTCCAAACAGAGAATAGGCAAAACAGCAGCATTTCTCAACCTGGGGGCTGGGACCACTGGGGGCTCGCCAGGGGGTGTCAGAGGGGTCGCCAAAGACCATCAGAAAACACAGTATTTTCTGTTGGTCATGGGGGTACTGTGTGCCAAGTTTGGCCCAATTCTATCAGAATGCTCTTTGAGTATATGTGAACTATAAATCCCAGCAACTACAATTCCCAAATGTCAAGATCTATTTTCCCCAAACTCCACCAGTGTTCACATTTGGGCATATTGAGTATTTGTGCCAAGTGTGTTCCAGATCCATCATTGTCTGAGTCCACAGTCCTCTCCAGATGTAGGTGAACTCCAAAACTCAAGGTCAGTGCCCACCAAACCCTTCCAGTATTTTTTGTTGGTCACGGGAGTTATGTGTGCCAAGTTTGGTTCAATTCAATCATTGGTGGAGTTCAGAATGCTCTTTGATTGTAGGTGAACTATAAATCCCAGCGACTCCAACTCCCAAATGACAAAATCAATCCTCCCACAGCCCCACCAGTATTCAAATGTGGGCGTATCAGGTATTTGTGCCAAATTTGGTCCAGTGAATGAAAATACATCTTGTATATCAGATAGTTCCATTGCAATTTATAACAGTAGCAAAATCACAGTTATGAAGTGGCAACAAAAATAATTTTATGGTTGGGGTTCACCACAATGAGGAACTGTATTAAGGGGTTGTGCAGCATTAAGAAGGTTGAGAACCACTGCAATACACAGAAAAGGAGATTTAAATATGTGCGTAAAGCCAACCTTAAAAACTGTGGCATAGACACTGAGTACTGGGAAGCCCTGACCATTGAGTACTCTAACTGGAGGTCAGCTGAGGACAGCAGTGCTGCAGAATTCAAAGAGGCATGAATGGAGGAAGAAAGGTGTCAATAGGAAGGTATGTCAAGCCAACCCTGACCAGGACTGCCTTTCATCTGTGGGAGAACATGTAGATCAAGAACAGGGCTCCACAGCAACCTACAAATCCACCGCCAAGAAGCCACATCTGGAAGACCATCACCCTCGAGCTATGAGGGATCACCTAAGTAAGTAAGTAAACTATGGACTTTGTTACTGTATTGTCGAAGGCTTTCATGGCCGGAATCACTGGGTTGTTGTAGGTTTTTTTCGGGCTATATGACCATGGTCTAGAGGCATTCTCTCCTGACGTTTCGCCTGCATCTATGGCAAGCATCCTCTGAGGATGCTTGCCATAGATGCAGGCGAAACGTCAGGAGAGAATGCCTCTAGACCATGGCCATATGACTTTGTTACTGTTACCTAGTCATTTTGGAATAATAGAAACCCTTGCCATAGATGCAGGCGAAACGTCAGGAGAGAATGCCTCTAGACCATGGCCATATGACTTTGTTACTGTTACCAAGTCATTTCAGAATAATAGAAACCCTAAGGTGACCCTGTTATGGAGTTTCCTTGACGAGATTTGTTCAGAGGGGGTTGTCCTTGCCTTCACCTGAAGCCGAGAGAATATGACTTGCCCAAAGTCACCAAATGTGTTTCCATGGCCGAGCCAAGATTCAAACCCTAGTCTCCAAGGTCCTGGTCCAATGCTCAAACCGCTGCACCATGCTGATTCTTCAGTAACGTGCTGTAGACAGTTAAGCAAAACATAATAATTGTCTAATATTGTCATTGAGAACCAGCAACTGAGAAAGTGGATCATCTTTATCATCTGCTCTCAAAGGCCACGTTTATGATTCTTTCAAGAAAATCCCTGTTGATATTTGAGGTTTCTGTAAACAACTTACCAAAAGAACAATGAAAGGCTGTATTAAAAATTCTGGAAGGAAGCTACAAATCCCACTGAAGAGAGGCACTAACCAAGGTTTCTTCTCCGTGCTTTCTGACATTTCCCATAAGCCGCTTTTTAAAAATCCCTTCTGCCACTTTGGTGTTGCTGTTAAATATTAAGTGCTCGCGATCTTGGCCTGCTTCCATTTCAGCTTGAGTGGAGCTCATTTCCTTGCATGGTGGAGTTTTCTCTCCCTAACCTCCCATGTTTCTTTGTTCTGCTTGAAACAATGGATTTGGCTTGGAGAGATGGAAGGTCACAATTTACGATTTGGGCAGCTTGGTTTGTTTTCGTACAATCAAGTCAAGGCAAATCTCCTTTTAAAAACTCAGTGTATCCAATGTAGCATTGACTATGAGATGACTCTGTTAGCAAAAGGGCTGGGATGCTTCTCTGATATATGCCATTTGCTCCATTAGTTGTCACCAGTAAAGCTTATGTATAGCAATAATGCCCTGAAGACTAGGACGTGGAACAATGGCTTCAAACTACAAGAAAGGAGATTCCACCTGAACATTAGGAAGAACTTCCTGACTGTGAAAGCTGTTCAGCAGTGGAACTCTCTGCCCCGGAGTGTGGTGGAGGCTCCTTCTTTGGAGGCTTTTATACAGAGGCTGGATGGCCATCTGTCAGGGGTGTTTTGAATGTGATTTTCCTGCTTCTTGGCAGAATGGGGTTGTACTGGATGGCCCACGAGGTCTCTTCCAACTATGATTCTACGAGGGTTGAATGAAAAGTAATGCCTCCCCCTTCGTAACTCCTCAACAGTTGGCAGTACTGGTATGCAGCAGGTACTGGCTTGTTCAGTAGACTCCTCTACAGTTCCATTTTGGCGGGAAGCCTTAGCATTATACGGTTGCGTTGTTAAAGTGCAAAGTATGGAACCCTGCGCAGATGGTTGGTCAATGCAACTTAAGCAACGTGCAGTCATTGAATTCTTGACACCAGAAGGTGTCACACCAAAGGAGATTCATCAGCGAATGCAAGCTGTTTATGGTGATCGTGTTGATGTGAGAACTGTGAGTCTTTGGGCGAGTAAGTTTATTTATTTATCTATTTATTTACAGAATTTATATTCCGCCCTTCTCACCCCACAGGGGACTCAGGGCGGATTACAATGTACACATATATGGCAAACATTCAATGCCAATTAGACATACAATGTATATAGACATACACAGAGGCTATTTAACTTTTTCTGGCCGCCAGGGGAGCTGTCGCTTTCATTGTCCATCTGTGGCACTGATTAAGTACTTCCGCATTCCCCGCATGCTTTTTGCTGGAGTGCTTTTTTTTTTTTTTTTGCTGGAGTCTTTTTATGGCCTCATAAATTAGTTAATTAGCCTCCCCACACATAGGTGGTACCTAATTTTCCTACTTGACAGATGGAACTGACAGATGGAACTTTCAGGTTGCAAAGGTCGACAACAAGCTACACAAAATTGGCCGGAAGCTCACTCCGACCTGGGCTGGCTTCGAACTCATGACCTTCTGGTCAGAGTGATCTTAATGCAGCTGACACTCAGCCAGCTGCGCCACAATCCCGGTGCTTTAAAGATGTTGAGGTGGGAACATCTGACTTGCGTGACAAACAAAGAGTTGGACGTCCTGTAACAGCAACCAAACTTCCTACACAGAAAACAAACAAACAAACAATACTGTGTTTTCTGATGGTCTTTGGTGACCCCCCTGACATCCCTCTTGACCCCCCCCCCTGGGGGGGTGTCTTGACCCCCAGGTTGAGAAATACTGCAATAAGAACTTCTCTACTCAGAGTTGCATAACCAAAGGATAGTTGCAGAATTTGATACCTACAGATTCTTGTACAAATGGAGTTCAGCCATACCTGTGGGAAGTATGTATCGTGGCTGTTAAATGGTTTTACACATCTTGTAATATTGTTAAACACATCTTGTCAGGTTAGAGCTAGTAAAGTGGCATTCCACTTGGTTTTTTCTTGATTGTGCCAAGGGTAGTGATGACTTGTGCAACAGGAGTGCACAAAGTTCTATCATTTATTGTGCAATCAGATGCACAACAGTATCACTGTGCCATGTGACATGACACAACCAGTAAACAAGATCTTGATCTACTAGCAGAGATCTATACCTATTTTCAGTTTCAGGTGCTCACGTCTGACTGGAATGTATAAAGGTAAAGGTAAAGGTTTTCCTCTGACATTAAGTCTAGTCGAGTCTGACTCTGGGGGTGATGCTCATCTCCATTTCTAAGCCGAAGAGCCGGCGTTGTCCGTAGACGCCTCCAAGGTCATGTGGCCAGCATGACTGCATGGAATGCCATTACCTCCCTGCTGGAGTGGTACCTACTGATCTACTCACATTTGCATGTATTCGAACTGCTAGGTTGGCAGAAGCTGGGCCTAACAGCAGGAGCTCACCCTTCTCCCCGGATTCGGATCTCCAACCTTTAGGTCAGCAAATTCGGCAGCTCAGTGGTTTAACCCACTGTGCCACCAAGGGGTCTGGGAATGTATAAACGTTAACACAAAAAAAAAACCTAAATATAGGATATATAGCATTTCACATCTACTCCTCTCATGGATAGCTGTTCCCTATCTGCAAACACCCAGGGCATTTGTTCTGCCAAGAGAACGCTAAATATAAATCCCAGCAGCATTCCTTTGAGGAGCTCCATCAGACACAGAGCATGATAAGACACATACCCGCCGCACAGGATGGAAATCCCACATCACAGCGCACTGGCATTAAAGGAATATACAGGCCTCGGTGCCAACATGAGTCATGCCTTCCCTTTGGTTTGGCTCCGGACAGATGATGCATCCCCAACACCATCCATGCCCATGTGGCACTGATTATATACATATTGATTTCACTTATATTCTACTTTTTGCTCTAAAGATGGGACATAGAGTTCTTTTCCTCCCCACTTTGTGTTTCTAACAAACCACCAAAGTCGATCAGGATAATTAGGCTGACTCATGGTTTGGTCAGAATTTACTTCTTAGTAAGGTAAATGTTTTCCCCTGACATTAAGTCCAGTTGTATCAAACTCTGGGAGGGTTGGTGCTCATCTCCATTTCTAAGCTGAAGAGCCGGTGTTGTCCATAGACACCTCCAAGTTCATATGGCCAGCATGACTGCATGGAGCACCATTATACCTTTGCTGAAATGGTTTCAGCATTGGACCATAAGTGCAGTTTGACACCACTTTTACCACCATGGATCAAAGTTAAGGAATCCTCGGAGGTGTTGTTTGGTGAGACGTCAGCACTTCTGGCATTATTATTATTATTAGTAGTAGTAGTAGTATTAGTATTATTTTCCATACCGCCTTATTTCCCCAAGGGAACTCAGAGCAGTTTACACATAAGAAGACTGACATTCAATGCCTAAGTGAATACAAAACATATCAAAAACATATCAAAATAGTGTGTCCACAATTGAAGGGAGATGTTGACAAGCTGGAATGTGTCCAGAGGAGGGCGACTAAAATGATCAAGGATCTGGAGAACAAGCCCTATGAGGAGCGGCTTAACAAACTGGGCATGTTTAGCCTGAAGAAGAGAAGGCTGAGAGGAGACATGATAGCCATGTATAAATTTGTGAGGGAAAGTCATAGGGAGGAGGGAGTAAGCTTGTTTTCTGCTCCCCTGGAGACTAGGACGCGGAACAATGGCTTCAAACTACAGGAAAGGAGATTCCACCTGAAGATTAGGAAGAACTTCCTAACTGTGAGAGCTGTTCAGCAGTGGAACTCACTGCCTCGGTGTGTGGTGGAGGCTCCTTCTTTGGAGGCTTTTAAACTGAGGCTGGATGGCCATCTGTCGGGGGTGCTTTGAATGCAAATTTCCTGCTTCTTGGCAGGGGGTTAGACTGGATGGCCCACCAGGTCTCTTCCAACTCCAGGATTCTATACTATGATAATTCCTGGATGCATTTTAGAACAAGCCTTCAGATAGTATTGGGAAAAATTCAAAATAATTTTGTTCATTTCCACCTGACTGAGCTAACCTGGTTGCTTCATTTCATATGCTTCTTGGCAGGGGGTTGGACTAGATGGCCCATGAGATCTCTTCCAATGAAAACTACAACTTCTGTGATTCTATAGCCTTGAGTCATGACAGCTAAATTGGTGTCAAATTACATTCATTCCGCAGTGTAAATGCACCCTGTGGAGCTAAGGATCAGAATTCAAATCTTCAATGGCTATGGAAACTTACTGGGTAGCCTTGAGCAAGTCACGTCCTCTCTCCTGTGATCGTTTGAAATGACTTCAGGGCACGAAACAAAAATAAGTTTAGCCATTGGTTTGTGGATTCTGGGTCCTGCAGTCCAACAAGTTAATTTATCCAGCTCTGTTGCAGTCAAACCATTCTTTGGCAAATGTTTGGTGGGGACGAGGGACAGGGCCTTCTCAGGGGTGGCCCCTCAACTATAGAAAACCCTTCCTAGGGACATTAGATCAGCCCCTTTCCTCTTAACATTCTGGAAAAGAGTCAAGACTTGGCTGTTTGAGCAAGCATTTGAAAATGCAATGTAAAAGACCTATGAATATGGAACGACTGGACGATGAGCTTGGACAATATTTTTAATTAGGAGACACAACTGATTTATGTTTTTACTAGCTGTCCCCTGCCATGCGTTGCTGTGGGGTTCTGTGTGGGTGGTTTGGCCCAATTCTATCATTGGTAGGGTTCAGAATGCTCTGTGATTGTAGGTGAACTATACATCCCAGCAACTACAACTCCCAAATGTCAAGATTCTATTTTCCCCCAGACTCCACCAGTGTTCACATTTGGGCATATTGAGTATTCATGTAGAGTTTGGTCCAGATCTATCATTGTTTGAGTCCACAGTGCTCTCTGGATGTAGGTGAACTACAACTCCAAAACCAAAGGACACTGCCCACCAAACCCTTCCAGTATTTTCTGTTGGCCAGGGGAGAACTGTGTGCCAAGTTTGGCTGAATTCCATCGTTGGTGAGGTTGAGAATGCTCTTTGATTGTAGGTGAACTATAAATCCCAGCAAGTATAACTCCCAAATGACAAAATCAGTTTTTTTGAGTGAAGGACATACATTGGGCTGTTAGGTGACTTGTGTCCAAATTTGGTGTCAATTCGTCCAGTGGTTTTTGAGTTCTGTTAATCCCACAAACGAACATTACATTTTTATTTATATAGATTGTTCTTGTTATGGTTTTATATTATGTGTTAATGTTTTATGGTGTTAGGTTCTTGTGGGTTTTTTCGGGCTATAGAGCCATGTTCTAGAGGCATTTCTCCTGACGTTTCGCCTGCATCTATGGCAAGCATCCTCAGAGGTAGTGAGGTCTGTTGGAATTAGGACAAAGGGTTTATATATCTGTGGAATGGCTGGGGTGGGACAAAGGACTCTTGTCTTTTGGAGCTAGGTGTGAATGTTTCAGCTGATCATCTTCATTAGCATTTGAAGGCCTGCCTGAGCCTGGGAAAATCTCTTGCTGGGAGGTGTTAATCTGTGCCTGGTTGTTTCCTCTCTGTTGTTTTGCTTGCCATAGATGCAGGCGAAACGTCAGGAGAAATGCCTCTAGAACATGGCTCTATAGCCCGAAAAAACCCACAAGAACCTAGTGATTCCAGCCATGAAAGCCTTCGACAATACATTAAACAAATAAAATCTACATGGACATCACCCACCGTGTGAAAGCATCCTTTTCTCCTTTTTTTTTGTGCCTTCCTCTGTTTTGCAACTTTCTCTATCATAGGCAGATAAAACGAAGATCACCACTTCCTGATTTCGCTCCATAATTCACTCTAATCTGATTCTTTTGAGAGACAAGGACTCGGATCGCCGCCACCCGCCCGGCTGAAAGCATTCACAGACTGGGAGCTAATGCATTTTTCCCAAGCCGCCTTCGGTCGCCCTGTAATTTCTTCCATCCCTCAAGAGAGAGAACCACGAAGCAGAAGCGAGGCACAGCCAAACCATTTCCTCCTTGACTCAACATTTGTCAGGCTGAGCACCTTTCACAAGGAAATATATTTTAAGGATGGTATTTTCCTTTGCCATGCGCCCAGGCACGCCATGCGCATATTTATCAGAGAGTAAGTCCTATTTTGGGTTTGCTTCCCAGTAAATAAGTGATGTTATGTCAACAGGCAACAGTCATGTTGCCTGTCGACTTAAATTTTTTGTCTTTTCTTATCCAAGGAATCCTCAGAAGTAGTTTTGCCAGTTCCTTCCTCTGAAATATCGCCTATAGCACATGGTATTCAATGGCAGTCTCCCATCCAAGGAATGTCCAGGGCTGACCTTGCTTGGCATCTAAGATCAAACCGGATCTAGTGCCTTTAGGACAGTGTTTCTCAACCTGGGGGTCGGGACCCCTGAGGGGTCGTGAGGTGGGGTGTCAGAGGGGTCACCAAAGACCATCAGAAAACACAGTGTTGTTGTAGGTTCTTTCAGGCTGTATGGCCATGCTCTAGAGGCATTCTCTTCTGACATTTCACCTGCCTCTAAGGCAAGCATCCTCAGAGGTTGTGAAGCCTGAAAGCACAGTATTTTCTGTTGGTCATGGGGGTTCTGTGTGGGAAGTTCGGCCTAATTCTATCATTGGTGAGGATCAGAATGCGCTTTGATTGTAGGTGAACTATAAATCCCAGCAACTACAACTCCCAAATGTCAAGGTCTATTTTCACCAAACCCAACCTGTGTTCACATTTGGGTATATTCAATATTCATGTTTTTTTCATTGTAGGTGAACTATAAATCCCAGCAACTACAACTCCCAAATGTCAAGGTCTGTTTCCCCCAAACTCCGCCAGTGTTCACATTTGGACATACTGAGTATTCATACTCTTTGGTTGCAGGTGAACTATAAATCCCAGCAACTACAGTTCCCAAATATCAAGGTCTATTTTCTCCAAATTCCACCAGTGTTCACATTTGGGTATATTCAGTATTCATGTTTGTTGATTGTAGGTGAATCATAAATTCCAGAAATTACAGTTCCCAAATGTCAAGTTCTATTTTCCCCAAACTCCACCAGTGTTCACATTTGGACATATTGCGTATCTGTGCCAATTTTGGTCCAGATCCATCATTGTCCACAGTGCTCTTTGGATGTAGGTGAACTACAACTCCAAAACTCAAGGTCAATGCTCACCAAACCTTTCCAGTATTTTCAGTTTGTCAGGGCAGTTCTGTGTGCCAAGTTTGGTTCAATTCCATCATTGGTGGAGCTCAGAATGCTCTTTGATTGTAGGTGAACTATAAATCCCAGCAACTACAACTCCCAAATGACAAAATCAATCCCACCCTCAACTCCACCAGTATCGGGTAGTTGTGCCAAATTTGGTCCAGTGAATGGAAATACATCCTGCATATCAGATATTTACATTACGATTCATAACAGTAGCAAAATTGCAGTTGTGAAGTAGCAACGAAAATAATTTTTTGGTTGGGGGTCACAACAACATGAGGAACTGTATTAAGGGGTCGTGGCATTAGGAACTCTGAGAAACACCGCTACAGCACATGGTATTCAATGGCAGTCTCCCATCCAAGGAATATCCAGGACTGAGCCTGCTTGGCATCTGTCATGGCATTAGGAAGGTGGAGAACCACTGCTATAGCACATGCTTTTTAATGGCAGTCTCCCATCCAAGGAATATCCAGGACTGAGTCTGCTTGGCATCTGTCATGGCATTAGGAAGGCGGAGAACCACTGCTATAGTACATGGTATTCAATGGCAGTCTCCCATCCAAGGAATATCTAGAACTGATCCTGCTTGGCATTTAAGATCTGACAGGATTTGGTGCCTTTAGGATATTCAGGTAAACAGGTAGAAGGTTACGATGATGTAGTGCAATCTGAAGCATCTCTACTCACGTATTTCCTCCTCCTTGTACTATGAGTGCAACGCAAGACAGTCTTCTAAACTTGCTTCCCAATCATCTAATACATTACTATTAAACATATTCTATATCTGGGAATGAACCCACTTCACCTTCAGTAAGACTCACACCTGGATATATACATATACATACATACATAGAAAAGTTCAGCGCCACAGCAATCTCACCTTAAATTGGCACAAGCACAGGGTATTTCTTCTCCTCTCTCCTCTCTGTCTGCAATGGACTGTTTTTCTCTCTCTGCCTTTCCTCTCTTGCTTGCTTTCTCTCTCTTCCCGCTCCAAGCAATGTGGGTGTCCTCACACAGAAAGGCACACAAATACACTCCAGGCGCACATCCTTGACACCCGAAGGCAGAAACTCAACTGCCCACTTTCTTTTTTGCAGAACCTGAAACTCCAAACTAAGCTTCTCCTTTTTTTGGAGAAAACAAAAACAAGTGTTTTAAAGCACGACCAAACACACAGCCAACAGTTTCTGCTGCTCCCAATGCACACACACACACACAAACCCAGTGCAAGGAAGGAAAAGGGTGGGGCATATCAGAAAATGCATCTTAATATTTCATCTCCTATCAAATATTCATGCAGCCAGGGCCGTGGGAGAGCGTTCCTTGGTAGCGAGGAAAGGATGTGCCAGGCAACTGGAAAGAATAAACCACTAGTCCTTCAACTCCAAGAAAGAAATCTCAATCTAGATATCATGCACTGAAGAAGGCATTATTATTATTATTATTATTATTATTATCATCATCATTATTATTATATACACAATGAGATTAGCACACAGCAAAAAAAGATCACTATGCTGCTTTTGTATTTGATCACACGTGGGACACTTCCCAAGTGTCTAGGACTGTGTGATGTATCTGTGTGCAGATCTGAGTAGGGTGGCCTTTTGCAGCTGACAGGTAGTAATTTTGTCAGCGCCGATTGTGTTTAAGTGCAGGCCAAGGTCTTGAGGCACTGCACCCAGTGTGCTGATCACCACTGGGACCACCTTTACTGGTTTGTGCCAGAGTCTTTGCAGTTCGATTTTTAAATCCTCATATCGTGTCAGCTTTTCCAGTTGTTTCTCTGCAATCCTGCTGTCACTTTGGATTGCCACATCGATGATCCATACTTTGTTTTTTAACACGATTGTGAAGTCAGGAGTATTATGCTCCAAAACTCTGTCTGTCTGAATCCAGAAGTCCCAGAGTAGCTCTTTCCGGCTTGTGATCCCACCAGTTCTTTGTCGCAGGCAGATGGTCTTTGTGGCACAAGTTCCAATGAATCATCTGAGCAACGGTGTTGTGCCTCTGCTTGGAGTCTGTCTGCGTGATCTTCTTGCAGCAGCTGAAGATGTCATCTATTGTTTCATCTGCTTCCTTGCAGAGTCTACATTTGGGATCTGTCATCGACTTTTCAATCCTGGCTTGGATGGCATTTGTTTGAATGGCTTGTTCTTGGGCTGCCAGAATCAGGTCCTCCTTTGCCTCCTTTTTCAGACTTCCATTTGTGAGATACAGCCATGTTTTTTCTTTGTCAATTTGGCTCTCAATTTTTCCCAGGAACTGTCCATGGAGAACCTTCTTTTGCCAGTTTTCTCTTCTGCTCTGGATTGTGTTTTTCAGTATCTCCTCTTTGTCTTTTGCACTTTAAGAAGTTTACTACTATTGACTTCCCTCAATATTGGTTCTTGACTGCCTTTCACATAATCTGCCAGTGCATGTTTCTCTTCTTCTACCGTTTGTTTCACTTGCAGAAGCCCTCTGCCTCCTGATTTTCTGGGCAGGTCAAGTCAGTTGACATCACTAGACGGGTGTAATGCATAGTGGACTGTCATCAGTTTTGTCGAAGGCTTTCATGGCTGGAATCACTCAGTTCTTGTGGGTTTTTTCGGGCTATATGGCCATGTTCTAGAGGCATTTCTCCTGACATTTCGCCTGCATCTTGCTTGCCATAGATGCAGGCGAAACGTCAGGAGAAATGCCTCTAGAACATGGCCATATAGCCCAAAAAACCCCACAAGAACTGAGTGTCATCAGTTTTCTTGTTTTTCTGTCCAGATCAGTGAGGTCCTCTGAGGATGTTTGCCGTAGATGCAGGTGAAACGCCAGGAGAGAATGCCTCAAGAACATGGCCATATAGCCCGAAAAAACCTACAACAACCCAGTGATTCCGGCCATGAAAACCTTTGACAATACTTTACCATCTTGCTTTTTCAGATCACATAGACCAGAAGCTGCTGTATTCACAAGACTAAAAGTATTTGAAATATACACTTAACAACGATGTCTATTATTATTAAAGGGAAGGATGGTGAGATGGCAAAAATGCCATTGTCGCATTAGATCAAAGGCAAGCCTCCAAAAAAATCCTTGGTGGGAGAATGGATCTTGTTTTCTGGGGCAGGGGACCAGAGGAATGAGCCCAAAACACAGCTCCAGAAATCACCTGTATGGAAATTTCCAAAATGTGAGAATGGGGAGAAGAGTGCGCCTTTGTAAGGTAAATTCAGAGCTGCAGGGAAGACTCAGGGCAAGAAATACACCTGAGCAAAACAAGGACAGTTCATTGGGGGTGGCAAGGCCAGTTATTCCACAATGGTTTAAAGATTGTCTCTTCTAATTGTCGTCCCCCTCCCTATCTCTTTCTCTGAACCTGTTTGGAACCAGATTTGCAAAATCTTGGGTATGAGGGTGGGCAGATATGGGAATGGGTTCCACGCCAATGAAACAGGGGTCTGTTGTAATCCAAGAGCCTATAATACTCAGTAATAGTGATACAGGGTGCATCTACACCAGGCATGGGCAAACTTTGTCCCTCCAGGTGTTTTGGACTTTAACTCCCACAATTCCTAACAGCCAATAGGCTGTTAGGAATTGTGGGAGTTGAAGTCCAAAACACCTGGAGGGCCAAAATTTCAGCTTGATGGAGATGCACCCTTGGACTATAAAGGTTTAAGCATCTGATTGGAGGTAAACTAGAATCTTACAGCCCTTAGGTACCATTGGACTTCAGCTCCCAGCATTCTTTCTTAATGGTTATTCTATCCAGGACTTCTGGGACTTACAGTCCTTATTGCAGTCAAATGCTCTTCTGCTGAGCTATACCCCCAACAATAATGCTCTTTGGCAGCCACCTCTCCACAAAAGTCAACATTGACACTGAAATACAACGCCGTCTGAGCTCTACAAGTGCAGCTGTTTTCCGAATGAAGCAGAGAGTGTTTGAGGACCGGAACATCAGTAGGAATACCAAGTGCTTGTTTATAAAGCTATTGTCCTCCCAACCCTACTCTACGCCTCTGAAATGTGGACTATCTACAGATGTCACATGCAACTCCTAGAACGATTTCATCAGTGCTGCCTCCAGAAAATCCTGCAAATCTCTTGGGAAGACAGGTGGACAAATGTCAGCATGCTGGAAGAAGCAAACACCACCAGCATTGAAGCAATGGTCCTCCGCCATCAACTCCGCTGGACCGGCCACGTTGTCCGAATGCCAGACCACCATCTCCCAAAGCAGTTGCTCTACTCCGAACTCAAGAACAGAAAATGGAATGTCGGTGGGCAGGAAAAGAGATTTAAAGATGGGCTCAAAGCCAACATTAAAAATTCTGGCATAGACACTAACAACTGGGAAGCCCTGGCCATTGAGAGCTCCAGCTGAAGGTCAGCTGTGACCAGCAGTGCTGTAGAATTTGAAGAGGCATGAATGGAGGGTGAAAGAGAGAAACGTGCCAAGAGGAAGGCGCATCAAGGGACCGCCATCCACCTGGAAACCAAGACCCTCACTGCGGGAGAAGATGCAGATCAAGAATAGGGCTCCACCGCCAGCACACTGATCTTGGAAGACTATCCTACTCGGACAACGAAAGATCGCCTAATTAAGTAATAAAACATTGTTTATTTGTTTACAATTCAATAATATATGGAGGACCCCATTATTCCCACCCCTTTAAATCCTGGTCTTACTAAGACTGTTACTTTTGAACTGACTTATTTATGGAGTAACCTATTTCTCCGGATCCAATCTAGGTCCTAAAGCTGTGATTAGTTATTATGTGCCTTCAATTTGACTTGTAACAACAACCCTATCCAAAGGCTTCTTGGTAAGGTTTGAGACTGAGGGGTGTGATTTATCCATGTTCACCCAACCAGTGGGGATTCGGACCCTTGTTTCCAGGATCTGAGTCCAACAATCAAACAATCGGCTCTTAGTAATATAAGGAAAGAAAGGTTGATAGTCTTATACTGGAGCTGTCAAAATAACGCACAAGCACACACTTTGGCACCCAAGATGTTTACTCAGCACCAAGTGAGTAGAAGGAAGCTGAGGTTGGCATCACTTCTGGTTGAATGGATTCTCTGGAATCTTTCCAATCTGGGTTGGTAAGGTACACGTAAAGGTTTTCCCCTGACATTAAGTCTAGTCGTGTCCAACTCTGGAGGTTGGTGTTCATCTCCATTTCGAAGCTGAAGAGCTGGCGCTGTCCGTAAACACCTCCTGTTGGGAATCAGCCTGTGTTAGTGTTTCAGGATCCTGGTGTGGGAAATGATGAGGGAAATGATGAGAGAAATGATGGTGCTGAGGCTGAGGTACAAGATGGAGATGGTTTGGTCAATGATTTTCAGGCAGACAATGACAAAGAGGCCCCAGTGCAAAGGGCAGTTTCTCATGAGAATATTCCTGCTGGGCCTAGCAATGATGGTTCACTCCCTCTTTCTGTGACCTCTCAAGATTTGGGTTTGGAAAACAATGTGACAGCTGGGAATTTTAATGAGCAGCCAGATAGGGAGCTGAAGAATAGGCGGCTGGAGATTAGCCAGGATCGACAGCAAACTCAGTATTTACGTTGCTCTGAAAGGCTTCGTCTGATAAGGGGTAAATGTGGGGAAAAGCAAAACCAATTTCTGAGTTTTGGGATATAAGGTTTGCCTCAAGGGGAAACCTGTTAGATCAGGCATCGTCTGGAAATCAAGTTCATGTGCCATGGAAATCCTGTTCAAGGGGTCTTGTTCTTATGGAGATTTTTTAGCCTTTTGGGTTGTCTTTGCATCTTGTTGGATCCTGTCTGGATAAATGCTGTTTTGGATTGTTTTTATATCTGGTGTGGACATTGCTTTGTGTTATTACCTTTTATGGACTTATTACTTTTTGGAACTTTCTTATTTTCTTACAAGCATTTATTTCATCTGGTTGTTTACTAAGCTTCAATAAAAGAAGATTTGTTTCTTCATTCTTCGTGTGGTGTGTTTTAAAGTCAGAGGGCTTTTTCCTGGCCTGGAGTGCAACACCTCCAAGGTCACGTGGCTGGTATGACTGCATGGAGTGCCCTTACCTTCCCGCCAAAGTGGTACCTATTGAGCTACTCGCATGTTGGCAGAAGCTGGGGCTGAAAGCGGGAGCTCATGCTACTCCCCGGATTCGAACCTGCACCACTGGTTGACCTTCGTGCATTTGGACTTGGCAATAGGTTAATTACAGGTTGGGTAAATAGCTTTCGTCTGTCCATCCGAATTGTCACACTGACCCAACTTGCCCAATGGTAGGGCCGGAAGGATGCAAAAGGAAAGCAGGACTTGAAAGACTGGCCTGAGCAGAATGGAATTGATTCAGGGCAAAAGTTTTCAGATGAAGAAACTCAGGTGAGAAAGGCAGCTTTCTCACCTGGGCTGCTGTTACATTGAGTAAATATGCATTGAGTAAGACAGGAAACAAAGATATGCCTCTGTTTGGATTTGGTGACTAACAGTAGCAGCCTCACCTTCAGTTTATCAACTACTATCAGCAATGATTTCCCAAAGTGTTGTGACGTAGTATCGGAACTCTTTTGCAGAATGATTGCAAAAGTGCAAATGCCACCCAGTCCTATCATCATTGGCCATGCTGTTCTTACCCTTTGCTCTCCCTGGAACATATATCCACCATGTTTCAGGAAAACTATAATTCCCAGATCCGTCAGTCCATATGCCCATTGTTAGGATTTCTTCAAAAGGCATCTGGCTTTCATTCTCACTAATAGCAGCACTTCCTTCTGTTTTACCTACTTGGAAATTATGGGGTTGAGAGTATGTGGCTCCCTTGACAGTCGTTGGACTATGGCTCTCGAGCAGGCATGGGCAAACTTTGGCCCTCCAGGAGTTTTGGACTTCAACTCCCACAATTCCTAACAGCCGGTAGGCTGTTAGGAATTGTGGGAGTTGAAGTCCAAAACTCCTGGAGGGCCAAAGTTTGCCCATGCCTGCTCTAGAGGCTAGAATTCGAATTCCTATTGGACATAGAAACTCATTGAGTGACCTCGAGCAAATGTCATATTCTCAGCCCTAGAAATTCCCATGAAAAGGTTGCCATATGTTGGGAATGGCTTGGAGGGAGACAACAAAACCCCAAAAGGTCCTCTAGTAGTGTCTCATTGAAATGCAAATCCTCAGATTCCATTTGATGGCACCATGGCAACAGAAGTGGATTCATAGCGTTATAAGTGTGTAGTGTGGATGACCCACTGCTAAAATTCCATCTTCTATGCAATGGTTAAACAAAGCAATGTTTTACAAACTTCTAAGTGTTTCGGACTTTAGCTTACCAAAATCCCCAATTATTGGCCAAGGCAGCTGAGCCTTCTGGGAGTTGGAGTCAACAAAACCCTGGAAGACTAGAGTTTGGGAAACACTGGGATGAAGGGATAACAACTGTCTCTGGAGACTCTAAATAATAATAGCACTGCAAAGATGTGGTGCAACCAGGCCTTAGGTTCTAGATAGGTTTCCCAATTCTGTCCATCCTAATGTGATTCTGGGACATGCAGTTTCAGATAGGTAGACAGATAAATAGATAGATAGTAGGTAAGTAGATAGGTAGGTAGGTTTTTATATCCTCACTTGGTGATTACCACTCACAATTAAGTTTCCCATGGTGGTTTGAAAATACCATAATACGTGTGTGTGTGTGTGTGTGTGTGTGTGTGTGAGAAGAGACGGCCCTAGGTAATTTTCAACGATAAGCAAACAGTATTTTGGTGCTCCCCCCCCCCCCCCCAACCAATCACTGATATATATTTTCTGATCGTCGTGGGAGTTCTGTGTGCCATATTTGGTTCAATTCCATCATTGGTGGAGTTCAGAATGCTCTTTGATTGTAGGTGAACTATACATCCCAGTAACTACAACTGGCATATGTCAAGGTCAAGGTCTATTTTTCCCCAAAAGCGCCTCAAGAGCGCCCCTGGGCAAATCAACTATACTGCAAATGCTTACTTCGCGTAATGACTTGAGCCGCCCCTGTGTGTGTGTGTATGAATATGTATATATGTGTGTGTGTGTATATATACTAGTCACCCCCTGCAATGCGTTGCTATGGCCTAGTCTGTGTATATGTGTTTTGTGTGTGTGTGTATATGTGTGTGTATATATGTGTTTTCATTCATATATATATATATATATGGTTTTGCAAATGTTTTGTAATGTATTTTTATTTATTTTTTACTTTTTAAGTCTCTTCTGCTGTGTTTTTCAGTGTTTTTATGAGTGACGGTCACTCGTTGGCCTGATACGTGTATTGTGTCCAAATTTGGTGTCACTTCATCCAGTGGTTTTTGAGTTATGTGAATCCCACAAATAAACATTACATTTATATATATATATATATACACACACACACACACACACATACACACACACACACAAGCCACCCCCTGCCACACGTTGCTGTAGCCTAGTCTGTGTATATGTGTTTTGTGTGTGTGTGTGTGTATATGTGTGTGTTTTCATTCATATATATACACACACACACACACACATACACACACACACACACACACAAGGGGCTGTGGTGGTGCAGCAGGTTAAACCGCTGAGCTGCAGAACTTGCTTGTCGGAAGGTTGACAGTTTGAATCCACGAAACGGGGTGAGCTCCCGTCATTAGCCCCAGCTTTTGCCAATCTATCAGTTCGAAAACATGCAAATATGAGTAGATCAATAGGTATCACTTCAGCAGACAGATAACGGTGCTCCATACAGTCATGCCGGCCACATGACCTTGGAGATGTCTACGGACAACGCCAGGTCTTCGGCTTAGAAATGGAGATGACCACCACCCCGCAGAGTGGGACACAACTAGAGTTTATGTCAAGGGGAAACCTTTACCTTTACTGTGTGTATATACACATACACATAGTACGCACACACATATATTCATTCCAAGCCACTATGGGCCACCTTATTGTGTATGTGTGGTGACCACCAAGCCCACAAAGCAAGGAAGACATGGGTGTCCAAGTGTTCCATTTTTAGTCCTCTCCAACCACTCGACACTATCCCTTGCCATCAAAACAAAAACTATACCCACACCCTAAATTCCTCTTTTGGGAAAGAGCTATCTTGGGCTCAAGGCAAACCCACACGGACCTGGAGGCCTCTCAAACCAAACAGCTCTAGGTCTGTAAAAAGCAGAAAAATAAAAACAGAACCGAGTGAAGTGTAGGTAGAGGGGTGTCTTGTAGGGGCAACTCAGTTTAGAGACATGCCTGAGTCACGTCTATTATAAGAACCGCAAGGAACTGGAGGAGGTGATAAGAAGGGTTGCGGCTGGTGGAAAAACAGCCGTTAATTTATCTTTTTACCAAGTGTGGCTATACGGCACCTGTTTATTCCATAGGAGAGAAATGTAAGTTCACAGGGATATAAAGAGCAGAATTTATGTTAGAAACACAACAACAATGTGTGATTGTGTGGGTGTGCATACGAGAGGGAGGGATAGGCTTGTGGATTCAAAGCCAGGACAGCTCTGGCTGAAAACATTAAAATTTAAAACCAATATATATGCGTGTTTGTGTGTGTGTGTGTAATGTTCGTTTGTGGGATTAACATAACTCAAAAACCACTGAACGAATTGCCACCACATTTGGCCACAAGACACCTACTAACCCAAGGAGTGACCATCACTCAAGAAATTGATTTTGTCATTTGGGAGTTGTAGTTGCTGGGATTTATAGTTCACCTACAATCAAAGAACATCCTGAACTCCACCAGTGATGAAATTGAACCAAACATGGCAAACAGGACTCTCATGACCAACAGAAAACACTAGAAGGATTTGGTGGACATTGACCTTGACTTTGGGAGTTGTAGTTTACCTACATCCAGAGAGCACTGTGGACTCAAACAATGATGGATCTGGACCAAATTTGGCACGAATATTCCATATGCCCAAATATGAACACAGATGGAGTTTGGGGGAAATAGACCTTGACATTTGGGAGTTGGAGTTACTGGGATTTATAGTTTACCTACAGTCAAAGAGCATTCTGAACACCACCAATGACAGAATTGGGGCAAACTTCCCACATAGAACCCCCATGACCAACAGAAAATACTTAAGGCCATCCAGTCGAACTCCCTTCACCAGAGCAAGAAAACATAATCAAAGCCCTCCTGACAAAGAGCCATCCAGTCAGAGATATAGATAGATATATATGATTCAGCCTGGAAAACTCACAACAACCGGGACAATACAGAAAAGAATGAGTTGCAAGATAATGAGCTGGTAGATAGGAGGCTTAGTTTTCGCGAACTTCTGGATGCTCAGGAGAACCTCCGAAGGTCACAGCGCCTCTTACAGAAGAAACCCATAGCAGAAACTCATGGAAGTAGGCATAACTTCATGTTTTTATGAGGGCTCACTTTCAAAGGAATTTAGGAACCTCTGAAGATGCCTGACATAGATGCAGGTGAAACGTCAGGAGAGAATGCTTCTGGAACATGGCCATATAACCCAATTTAGAAAAGTGTTCTTGTTTAGAAAGTTTAATCAAATGAATACATTTTACATTCTATCGACCTAAATCAGTGGTTCCCAACCTGCAGTCCGCAAGAACGAAAATATACCATTGCCTCAAAACCACGTCGCAATGAGAGCGACTGGTCTCACAAAACCCTTTTATAGTGTTGAGACAACGGGGATGTCGGGAGGGGAGAGGCTGACTACCCAAGAAAGATTACTACTACCACTTCAGCTCTAGATTATTAAATATGGTTTTCTGTGGGCGAGCAGATGGTGACTGCTGGATTGCATATGTTCTGTATCAGAAACTAGAGCTGATGTGGTCTATCCAATGCCATTTTCTGAATCAGCACCCCAAATAAGCAAACCAAATCTACAGTTGACCAAAAACAGATAAATAACCCTTTTGGTACTAATGTTGGAGAGTGGTCCCTGGTCAAGTGGTCCCTCGTCAAGTTGCTCCTGGTCAAGTGGTCCCTGGTCAAGTAGTCCCTGGTCAAAGTGGTTCCTGGTCAAGTAGTCCCTGGTCAAAGTGGTTCCTGGTCCAGTGGTCCTTGGTCAAAGTGGTTACTGGTGAAGTGGTCCCTGGTCAAAGTGGTCCCTCGTCAAGTGGTCCCTGGTCAAAGTAGTCCCTGGTCAAGTGTTCCTTGGTCAAAGTGGTTCCTGGTCAAGTGGTCCCTGGTCAAAGTGGTTCCTGGTCAAGTGGTCCCTGGTCAAAGTGGTTCCTGGTCAAGTTGCTCCTGGTCAAGTGGTCCCTGGTCAAGTAGTCCCTGGTCAAAGTGGTTCCTGGTCCAGTGGTCCTTGGTCAAAGTGGTTACTGGTGAAGTGGTCCTTGGTCAAAGTGGTTCCTGGTCAAGTGGTCCCTGGTCAAAGTGGTCTCTGGGCAAGTGGTCTCTGGTCAAAGTGATGCCTAGTCAAGTGGTCCTTGGTAAAAATGATCCCTGGTCAAGTGGTCCTTGGTCAAAGTGGTTCCTGATCAAGTGGTCCCTGGTCAAAGTGGTTCCTGGTCAAGTGGTCCCTGGTCAAAGTGGTTCCTGGTCAAGTGGTCCCTGATCAAAGTGGTTCCTGGGCAAGTGGTCCTTGGTCAAAATGGTCCCTGGTCAAAGTGGTCCCTGGTCAAAGTGGTTCCTGGTCAAAGTGGTCCCTGGTCAAAGTGGTTCCTGGTCAAAGTGGTTCCTGGTTAAAGTGGTTCCTGGTCAAGTGGTCCTTGGTCAAAGTGGTTCCTGGTCAAGTGATCCCTGGTCAAAGTGGTCCCTAGTCAAAGTGGCCCCTGGTCAAGTGGTCCTTGGTCAAAGTGGTGCCTGGTCAAGTGGTCCCTGGTCAAAGTGGTCCTTGGTCAAAGTGGTGCCTGGTCAAGTGGTCCTTGGTCAAAGTGGTGCCTGGTGAAGTGGTCCATGGTCAAAGTGGTCCCTAGTCAAAGTGGTCCTTGGTCAAAGTGGTGCCTGGTCAAGTGGTCCTTGGTCAAAGTGGTTCCTGGTCAAAGTAGTTCCTGGTGAAGTTGCCCTTGGCCAAAGTGGTCCCTAGTCAAAGTGGTCCTTGGTCAAAGTGGTGCCTAGTCAAGTGGTCCTTGGTCAAAGTGGTCCTGGTCAAGTGGTCCCTGGTCAAAGTGGTCCTTGGTCAAAGTGGTCCCTGGTCAAGTGGTTCCTGGTCAAAGTGGTTCCTGGTCAAGTGGTCCCTGGTCAAGGTGGTTCCTGGTCAAAGTGGTGCCTGGTCAAGTATTCCCTGATCAAAGTGGCAGTTTAAAGACACAGTTTTTCAGTTTAACAGCTGAGTTACCTGTGTGCCATGCTTGTGAATATCACTTGTTCAAAGGGTTGAATTGTAACAAGGTCATGTTTTCAAATCTAGTGATTTTCAAAAGGTGGTCTCCACATGTTCATGGAGATTCACATTTGCCAAACAGATGTGACATAATTTTTACCTTTTCAATCAGGTTATGGTGCACTTATTTCCAATGGGTTATGGAATTTCCAATATTGTTAACCTTCCAGCTAAAACCTAGGGTAGATTCACCACCATTAATGTCATTGATAGGCCACCATTAATGCCATTGGGCAAGAATGACTGATTCTTGAGACTGGGAAGGATAATATTGCTATGATGTCCCTGCTTCTGTAGCTAAATGGATAGGAAAAGGAATTGTCTTGAAAATAAGAGACCACGAAAGCATACCAGGTCTTATAGGCTATATTATAGAGGAAGGAACTGGTAAACCTGGACTGAGAAAACTCTATGAAATCCACATAGTTGCCATATGTCAGCAGATACCTTGAAGACAGATATACCCACACCCATAACATTGCAAAGTGTGGTTAAGTCTGCAAAGTATTTCCTCATTTAGCAGCTGGAAATGGCTCAAGCCAACCACAGACTGCTAAATGACGTGATACTAGGAAACCGAGAAATAATGTATCTGAATCATCTTTGTTTCCTGTAGATTCTGTGCAAGCTTTCTTCCTGTCATAGATTTGAATGGGATGGTTGGGAGCATCTTCCGTAAACTGCTTTGAAGAAAGACTCTAAGGATTACAAAGTGGGAAATAGGTTTTTGTAAGTGAAACAACAGTGACTGGGTTGCTGCGGGTTTTCCAGGCT